>NC_092817.1:20092500-20220000 GCF_023375885.2 Dermacentor andersoni
TACTCCGTTATCACGTAATATGTAATAGTTAGCGCGCAGGCTAAAACATTATTCTGTGCGCGCGGCCCAGAAGAGTGCAGCGGTTCCTCTGCATAATGCACAGCGATCAGTTCGGCTGCGAGTAAGGCTTGTTTACTGCATCCACCGCATGGGAGTGCAAATCACGGCCCTAAAATTCAAATGTGTACTAATTATCACAACATTCTTTTAGGGAGCCTCGGGCAGCCATCCTCCCCTGGACTGACCTGTATACTCAGATGAGCCTCATCGACAAGGCCCGGTGCGTGGCAGTGGCCACTGAAGTCCTGGACTGAGGATGCACCTTCCGAGCTCCATAGCCCTATAGATGTTTCCTCAATACAGTTATATATATATATCTATATATATATATATATATATATATATATATATACACGGAAAGCGCTTTCGTAGAGTGCGGCGAAGCCTTCCCTTTACTTGTCTTTCAATTGTGGTTCTCATCTTTTCTTCCATCTAGAGAGGTTCAAAGCAGCTTCGTTTTCCTACACAGAACATACACTGAGGTTAGTTGGAGATAAGTTTTCACGACTGCTATGCAAACTCTTCATGTTGGCTTGTGGCAAATCGCTGGTACAGTGCTATCTAACATGTCATGCTCGTCGATCCCCTTTCCATCTCCGGGCCCTATCAGCCTTTCGCGGTCACACCCGGCGATTCGTTCGCATAACACTTTGTACGGCGTGCACATGTGGACCACTGCTAGCCGATCAGGCGTTGTACACCACGCTGGCACGTGGTACAGCCGCAGTTTCAAATGCTATATGGCCAGAAAGCAATGGGCAAGGCATTATCTTCGGGATGTCGCTTGCTCAGACGCGGCTGAACTGGCGTCACTCAGCCGGGTGACTGCGCGCGTCCGCGGGACGAGGTGCGGCGCCCGCCGGCATCGACGGCACGGAAGCGCCTCGTTCTTTTAGGCTTCGTCGCCGCGAAGACAACGTGGCCGGAGATTGTTGCATTCCGTTCCGGAACGCGCGCACACGCACGCACGCACGCAGATGGAGGTGGCGTCAAACGCTTTCGCGCACCCTCGTCTCAACCGATCTCACGCCGAAAGATTTCTCTGGTGTCACATATGCGCGGCGTAGCAATCAGTAAAGCGTGCAGCCATTTACGGCCAGATAATTGCGAATGTACTCGTAAAATAAGATGGAAGATTGGCCGTGTCATCGAGCCAGAGTACTGTAGCTCACTTTGTCGGATCTGATCACGGTCCGACGCCTGGATGCCCGCGCCAAACTTGCACCTCGCGTCGACCGCTGTCGGCTGGTGTGGCCGAGCTAGCGTTCGCGTTTCACCGCATGATATATATACTACATGCATTCGCCTGAGCAAAAAATAGTGTACCGGCACTTCAATTTGAATATGCGTGAACGAAATAACTGTTGTGGCTGCGCCTGTCTCAACTAAAACACAAGTACTACATCGAACATCAGTTCCTGTCGACTTTGTTCCAAACCAACAAGAAGGTACTTCTCGTTCTGGTTGTTTCAGCTACCGATGGCCACAGCCTCACTTGCAGCGGCACTCTTTCCAGAAATATACATGCACGCTGCCACAGCGTAAAGACGACAGAACTGCGTCACAAGCGAATCTATTCATATCTGTAAGCGAGCGGCCCGTACCGCTGACGTATATCCTATGGCGGGGATGTCTGCCACTTCGTTCCAAAGGATGGGCGGATCATTTCCTCTGGAAGCACGCTCACTGGCGCCGCCTATGATATGTGCCTCACACACCTTCTTCACACGTTGTCTGACCTCCACCTTGCAGGAGGCGTGGGCCTTGGGCCGACAGCTGGCCCGTACTCAAAACGTGAGCGTTTGGCGCTTCCCACGTCTCTAAGACTGGAGCTGCGACACCGTGTGATGTTTTGAGTTTTGTCCTCAATCGTTATTATTTTCTAATGCCTTCCTGCTTTCCTTCGTAGACGTCATCGCTTGCGTTTTTGACGTGCGTGATTTTCGACCGCGGCGAGCTCGTGTAATAGGAGCTGTTGTACACACGTTGCACCACCCCGAGGCCTTTATCGCATGTTCGCGCGGACGAGACGTATTGCGCCAAGAACTACAACTCCTTTGAAGGAGGAGTCCTAACAAGTTGCCTTTATGCGTCGCCATCTGAAAGGTCGCGCTGTCCTTCTTAACATAAGAATACATATTGGGCGGCAGCGAATTTGACGTCATCATTGCTGCTACTCACTGTTGCATTTGTGTATTTGTGTGTGTGCGTAATATATCCGGTAGCTCCTCCCACGAATCGGCAACCCGGCAAATACATTTTCTGCAGTTTGCGGCCGCATCTTACTTATGCCTCGGTTGCATGCCATCTCAAGGACCGAGGTTCATCTGCCGTGTGCATTACGATGTCCGCATGATATGGCGCAGTAGACAGGCACGAAAAAATGAACTGGACATATGTATTTATTGAATTATTTGCAATGCCTCAAGGACCCCATAGAATAGAGTTTTACATGAGGGTGGGGATAATATAAGGCTAGTATACAATAATGATTCAAAGGGGGGTCTTCAAATGTGCGGAATTGCTGTGCTGGATAACGTGCGTAGAAGGATCGCTCCAGTCATTGGCCGTTTGTGCGAAAAAGGAAACAATACGTGCTATTGTTTGAGCATGGGGGGTGTAGTGCTTTCTGGTGACAGATTCTGTCGTACGTTTGATAGGTTGGCATGATAACATGGCTGTTAGCTGGCAGAGCATAATAAAACTTCTAAAAAAGTCACAGTCTAAATATTTTACGAGGCGCTTTTAGGACATATGCGCTACATCTTGTAAGATGTAGTACGTCTCTGCTTTTCTCACGGTCTCTTCTTGGTTTTTTAGCTTTTTGTTGCCTTTCGGATTTTTTTCTTCACTTATTTTTTGCGTACTCTAGTGATATATAAGTGAATGTACATTTGCAAGTCAGCGCTTGTAAAGTGTGTCTAGCTTATTTATTTGTGCCTGTTTTGTTGCGAGCTGTATCGTGAACTCATATTGTAATAACTCGTCCAAATCTCCACCCTGCCAGACTGCATGACCGGTCTGCTGCTTAATATCAACTAGAATGTCACCGACTCGCCGTTTGAAGTATAATGCGCACCACAATACATGCACTTAACGTCGCGCTTATCAGTTTCCTTTTATGCTTCCTGTGTGAGGCGAATACGTCAACTTAATTCCAGCTTTTTCTGCTGTGGCCTCCATGATTCTGTCTATGACAGAGCGCACCGTTTCACGTTGCCAATTATGGTACCCGATCCTTTCTTATCGGTCATCCGCTGAATTACTTTACAGCTAGGTAATGGCTCCTGCAAATGAATGAGAGTTGCTGAAGTACACGTTAGACAGCGCAACTGCATGCTTGCCGCAGTGAATCTAGCTTATCGACATGACGATATTGGGAGAGCAAGCCGGTGTTCAACTCAATGAACTCTTGGACAGATCAAGCTGCAGGTACTGTAAAAGTCACGCTACAGCATGCATGAGTTGAGAACATGCGTTTCGTGGTGCTGTTTCCGTCTTAGACGGTGAGGCCATGGATGACCGGCATCCAACGGTACTACGTGATGTTCCTTTATTATTATTATTATTATTATTATTATTATTATTATTATTATTATTATTATTATTATTATTATTATTATTATTATTATTATTATTATTATTATTATTATTATTATTATTATTATTACGTTCGATCTATCCGGACACGTATACTATAGCAATACCTGCCCACGATGCGGCGGCCAGGCTGGGCCTGCCCGTACCAACGTGGGAGCGGCCCGCTGCGCGGTAATCGCGTATCTCAGGGCTCACAATAAAGTTTTCCCATCCATCCATCCATCCATCCATCCATCCATCCATCCATCCATCCATCCATCCATCCATCCATCCATCCATCCATCCGTCCGTCCGTCCGTCCGTCCGTCCGTCCGTCCGTCATCGTCGTCGTCGTTGTTGTTGTTGTTGTTGTTGTTTTACGTAAGTGCATGCCGCTTCCAAGGAGACTTCACGTGATCGGTTCTAACAACAAACGATTCCATTAAGGTAACGCATAGCTTGCACGGCGCTACCACGCGAAACACGTCGCGATGTTTTTCATCCGCCGGTTGGAGCACCTGCGTTGCCTCCCAGCAGTTTTCCAAGCGACGACAGAACGCGCTCCTCGCTCAATCAGATTCGCGCCAACCGCTGGTGAGAAGGTTTCGCCGCGGTTGAAACGAGTCGAATCAGCCGCTGCAGTGTTGGTGCGCCTACGGTGTCTGTAAGGTGCCTTCTAGAAGGAAGGTCAATGACCTGGACGACCGAACTTACACATGTGTACGGCGCACGAGCCTTTTGTGGAGTATAACCGCGGGACGATTTAAGCGCATAGGTCGTCCACATATAGGCACGCCCCCCGTTAGGGTATATGGCTTGTCGCCGGTTCTTTTCCTTTATTCCGACGAACTGCGGCGAGCGTGTCGCTTCACGCGTACGCAAACTCGATTCCGCGCACGATTTGCCCGACTGTAAATTTATGTGCCGCTTGTGGTCGCTTCTCTACGAGAGACAGAGCATTCTGGTTTTGCTTGTGTCGTTCGTTCGATGGGTTAATCTGCAGATGCGTTTCGAAACGGGTTCTCTACAAGAAAAGGGGCCGGAGCGGTCATTCGTTTTCCGAGGGCTTAAATTTATATATGGCTGCCTAGCTCAACTTGTACATGCTCGGGAGCGCTGATGTTTCGAAACTCTGTTCCAACACGGACGGAAATTATCGTCCGCAATGATCTCATTCATCTTGTCTCCAGTTGCACGTGAAACGCAGGCAAAATAAATGACAAAAATGAAAGAGAGAATGAAATCTCAGAATACAGGCTATACGTTGATCAGTGGGGTGCATCTCATACGTACTCATCTTCTTTGTGTTCCTTCACTAAAATGAGCGGCACGAGTCCGAGTTTTTCTTCTTTTTTCTTTGAGCGGGAAGCTTATACTTACTCCGAACATTCTTCATGCATCCGCTGGAAAGTAATAATGAGAAAAGAATCTCGCACCTTCGCCTCCAGGAGGAGCGCTAAGGAAACGATGGAGCATGTTGTATTAGAACGTGGAGATATCTGCCCAGCGGTCGATTTAGGAATCACTGGCCTCATTGAAGCCCTTGGGTTCAGCGAGAGCAGGGGGAAAGTAAGCATGTCCGCAATAGAGATTAGTAAGAGGCGATTGGAAGATTGATGGAAGAAAAGTAGGGAAACGACAAACAACGGATACGTACAAAAACAAAGTTCTCGATAGGGGTTAAGAAACTTTGGTTATGGGAATTCTTCGTGGGTTTTTTTTTTCCTTTTCTTTTTTGACATAGGTAGGACGTTAGGCAACAAAATCACGAGAGATTGGTGCTCAACCCTCCGCATGGTTACAAAGGGGACGCTCATAACATCCATCCATTCATCCTTTATAGCCTTGTTGTATGTTCTTTTATTTTCCTTACTTTCGTTGGGTCTCTTAGCAGTATGAGCAAGCAAACTAAGTTTTTCCCAGCATCCGCGTTTTCGCGTCCCGTAAAAAGAAAAGTGGGTTTTGTTTGCCTCGCCGGATTTTGCCTTCTTTCTAGACGATCACATTATAGGAGAGAAAGCTCCCCCGCCCGGTACTTATCGGAAGAAAACAAGAGCTAGCGATAGTCGGCGCTTTTAGTGAAAATGCTGTAGCCCGTGTAGTATTAAACCAGAACTGTCACCCGTATACGCCCCAGTTCTCTCAGCGCCCTAATTTCCGAGCTGCATGTTTGACTAAGGCGGAAAAAAATCTTTATTGGTAATATGTCTGGATGCAAACATAATGAGTGGGTTAGTGCACCTAAATTTCATTTCTTTAATCTTCGTGTCGGCTGCGAAAATTCAACGACGTTTGTGCTGCATCATTAATATAGCTCGTTAATAGCGCGCAACGTATGCGCAGGCTGCAGCTGGCGTCATCAAGGGCCATATGTTGTCAAAGCTGTTCGTGGATAAGAACAGCTTCTGATTGGCCATATCGCTTGCGATCGACACGATGGGTCTGTCTTTCTCAATATCGCACAGTCTGCAGGCATGGAGCAGACCGTGCGTTTTCAGGACATGGCTATTCGTTCGACGGTCGTTCGGAAGCATACTCGTCGCTGCTGTCAAAAAACAGCATTGGGTCGGCGATAGTCAGCCTGCTTCGGTAGGGGTTATTCGCTTGAGACGCATGGTCGATCTAAAGTTGGACAGCGCATCGTGTGCATGGCGGATAAAAATTGATAAAGATGACGGCCGGAGAAGACGTAGGGCCATGACTTGCGCGATCGCTGGTACAACGTTTGACTTTATTGTCGTGGGGAGCAACATGTCGTACATTCAATTAAGGAGAACAAGAAAGGAAAACCGAGGCGCAAGGAAGAGAAAGCGTGGAAAGAGAGCACATATTGAACGCGGCCGCGTAAGAGACGTCCGACTCTCGCATTGCGCCTCTTTGGCGGAAACGAGGTTCGTTCGGCCGAGAGTGCAGCAGTCAGAGCGTTCTGGCACAGCCGTTCTGATCGAGTTTCTGCATTTAGTTTGGTTCTATGTACCATTTCGAGCGATTCCTTTTTCTTGCGACACGTGTGCTTTGTCATAGGTGATCGGCAACCGGGCGTCGAGTTTGTTGTGCGTGTCCGACCCAACCGCGTTTGCATGCATTTTGCCAAATGAGTGTGCACGGCGAGTCAATCCAACCCTTGTCGGCGAGTTGACCCAACTCGCCTCGGCACTTGCTCGGCCCGACCCGCTATAGCGTGTACATGAACACGACGACTGGTTTTTGGCCCGACTTTATCGCGTTCATGTAAATGTTGCTTAAGTTGTCCCCTGGCCGCGGGAGAAGTAATGTGCCCACGGCCTGCTTGCTTGCTCCTTACATCGCGACGCTTACTGTACTACTACTCCGAGCGATTTGACAAGAGGCGATTGAAATAGGCCGCAGTTATGAGCTATTAAATCACCATGCGATTAGTGTCGGAAGTAACGTCCGCCTCTTCAACCAATTCATTTGATGCCAGCCGCGAACGGTAGACGATGAGAGTGACACAGAATCTAGCGGAAGGCATCGCTACAAAAGATCTCGAGGTATATGCTGGGCATGCCGCCGGGCAAGCTTATCATTAAAGGGCCCCCTCTCTCTCCATCGCATCATGCGCGCCTCGTCGAGCTTGGCTCACCGGTGCCTCTCCGCGGTGTTTCCTTGCTTCCGCGTCGGCAGCACGCAACCGCGGAGGAATGCCACCCGCCCCCGCGAATGGACGGCGGCGCCCCTCCTTCTGGGCCGATTTGCCGGCGCTGACCGTCGGGGACACGCCGCGCGTGGCTGAGCGCGTTGCTTGCTTTATCGCTATAGTCGCCGCGGTGCTAGCGAGCGATGAGATCCTCGCGGTGGCAATTTCCCTGCCCGGTCGTGCTTGTGTGTTTAAGTATATATATGTACGCGCGGCTCATCGCGGCGATCGATCTTCCTCGCCTTGACGCCTCTTCACTTTGGTTTCATCGCCGCTTGTTTAGGGCTGTCGTCACTTGTGCTGCCCTCATCTTTTCCTCTCCGTGCACACGCCCGGTCTTTCTGCTTGGCTGGGTAAAAGAAAGGGGTGCAGGGAAGGGGTCTCGCCGCGAAGCCCGTTTCTTGCTTGCAACCGCAAGGAGAGCTCTTTAGGCGGGGAGGGACTCTCCGACGCGCTCGGAGCCGACCGACGGGACGATCAATTTTCGAGTGAAGATTATTAGTTCCTGAGAGGTGTGGCCTCGTCTCTTGTTGGCCCAGAAGACTGCACGAACGCTTTCTCAGCTCCTGAAGGCATCGAATTCGCGTGATTTTGCTGTAGAGAAGCCGTGCGTCGACTAGAGGACGTGATAACTCTTGCCTCTTGTCTCATCTCTCTCTGTCACCCGCTCCCCGGTTCTCCTCTCCGCATAGGCGGGTATAGGCGACTATCTTATAGACTAGGTTATAGCCAACTTCCGCAGCCGCAAATATCTGAAATCCCCTTAGTTCACCAACGTACCGTTGTTTTTTCCCACACCGTCGTACGCAGTAGCCACGCTCATTCACCAGTACAAATAACAGGCAGGCAAGCACAGCCTTCGTGTTGTGCAGTTACATTAGTATCGTCTCTGATAACTATAGGCGATCCAGCCCAACAATAAGCGTCCTAAGTATATACAATGTGTCAGCGAACACTTTCAATTTATTTTTTTATTTGCCTATCGCAGGTAGCACAGTTCCAGTCCACGAGCTGGTCTGCTCGAATTAAGAGGCGGGCATTGCTTGCTTCCAAAAAAAAAGCCATATTGAAATGCATAATTGGCGAATTAACAAAATGCACTAATTAAGTTTTAACGAATTACCTTATGACACATATTCCAATTTACGAATTCTGGCGGGTGAGGCTGCAAGGTATATCCACTTGAAAAAAAAAATTTTGTGGGTGACACCATTTACGAGAAATGCGCTGTCAAACTTGCGGTAAAAATGCACTGTCGTTCCTCCTATTTTCTTAACAAAACGTCGTTTCGTGCATTGAAGCACACACTTAACTGGAACGCGAAGGCATTTCTCCACAAAGTTCGGAAATTAAAACCTCAAAACTGGTGTCATCCTGAGAACTCGTTCCATGTGGATCCGCTTTGTGAACTCACGGGCTAGAATTTGTAAATTACAATATGTGCCATAAAGTAATTAGAAACTTAATTAGTGCAGTTTTGTTAGTTCACCGATTATGCATTTCAATTCTTGTGCAAGTAATGTCAACCTCTAAGAGTAGACCAGCTGATGGATTAAATTGTGATATCTGCCACAGACACTTGTTAAATTTTCATGAAAGTGTTCGCTGAAACACCCAATATATAGGCAGAAAGCAGTAAATACGCTGGCCAATAAGGATAGCCAACATAATATTAGCAATAGTGGCCGGCCAATGACAGCAGTTCTTACAAACGAAAAGGTTCGAGAATTCGGCCCGCGAGTTTGAGAGTTGCTCGTAACTGCCTGCTATACTCCTTCTCACCTGCTTCGCGCAGTGCAGCGAAGGCTGAGGCTCGTTTCAGCCAATCAGTGAACGGGATCCCGGTGCATGCTACAGAGAATGGAGGAGGATCTCGGCCATTGTGCGCTGCTAATCCTTCCGTCGGTGTCGCAGTGGGCGAGAGGAGTCCATCCATGGTATACGGGGGCGCTCGGTGCCTTCACGAGCTATGAGGATACGAGCTTGGTCATAACCCGGAACCGCCTGGTCCATGGCCAGTAGAAGGTGTATAGGGAAGGGTGGGTCTGCACGCGTGAAGACATGTAACCTGGCATGGGGTTAGAAAGGCAGGAAAAAAATTAATTATAGAGAACGCGTCCTGTCAGGATTCACCAGCTCTCTGTTGTTTGTGTTCTGAGCAGTGAAAGAGAGATAGATACACGAGTAAGAGGAAAGAAGATGGAGAACTTACATGCGTGGTGAAAAGTGAGGTGATTAAAACGAGCACGCAGACACCGACAGGTAAGCACATTAACGCTATGGGGTTGAGTGAAGAGCTTGACTCATGCTATCATGTGCGCTAGCCTGGACGGCAGGGAGGTTCAGAAGGCCGTCTTCAGTACATGCCTTTTGCCACGCGCGCTGAGGCAGTCGAAGCTGACTAGTTCATTATACTTGAGGAAAAGAAAGTCATGTTCTTTATATATATATATATATATATATATATATATATATATATATATATATATATATATATATATATATATATATATATATATTGTTTAAGAATACTGCCAATCTCGTCAGAGACTATAGCGGGAGGGTACATGAAAGGTCTGTTGGTTTCACAGAGTCATACATGCTTATAACATTATACATTGCTATTTAAAAAATACATAAAACAAAATGGATTTGGTTACATCATCTACATAGACGAAAAATAAAAACAATACGTTTGTAACAATGACATTGGCTAGACATTCAGTAAGTTTAATGTTTCTACGATAAAAATGAGGCTACTTGGGAAGCAAGCAATTCATCCTCAATCATGCTAATAAACTTGTTTAATGACGATTCGTTAGCTACAGTGGCTTCAATGAGTTCCAGTCTTTAATGGCTACTGGGAAAAATGAATATTTGAAGCAACTTGTGTTGAAAGAGTATTTGGTTAGTGTGTGGGCATGGGTGTGGGTATGATATAATATGGTGCGTTGGACACTGAACATGGCAACGTTCAACACGCGAACTTTCTTGAGTGAAGCTAGCTTAGCAGGGTTCCTTCTGAAACTATCAGGCATTGCTTGGGATATTATTGGCCTTAGTGAGGTTAGAAGAACTGGTGAGGATTATACACTGCTCACTAACGGCCCCGTCTTCTACTACAGAGGTCTTCCAGATAAGAGAGAATACGGGGTAGGATTCAGAATCAATCCATAAGGACATAGCGGGCAACATTGATGAATTCAACAGCATTAATGAGGGGGTTGCAGTCGTCGTAATAAAGCTGAATAGGAGGTATAGAATGAAGGTAGTAAAAGCCTACGCTCCAAACTCCAGTCATGATGATGGAGAAATAGAACAGTTTTACGGGGATGTTGAATCAGCAATGAGAAAGGTGCCAACTCAGTATACTCTAGTCATGAGCGACTTCAATGCAAAAGTGGGGGAAAGGGAGGCTGGTGAACAAGCAATTGGCAACTACAGCATCGATTCTGCGAACACTAGAGGACACATGTTGGTAGAATTCGTGGAAAGGAGTAGGCTCCGAATAATGAATGCCTTCTTCTGGAAGCGCTGTAACAGGATGTGAACCTGAAAAATCCCTAATGGAGAAACATGAAATGAAATAGGTTTCATACCCGCTGCCGACCCCAGAATAGCGCAGATTTTACAAGTGTTAGGTAGGGTACAGTGCAGTGATCATAGGTTAGTGAGGTCTAGGATTTCCCTCATTCTGAAGAGCTAAAGAGTAAAATTAGTCAAGAGGAAAGAGGCCACCTAGACGCAGTAAGGGTAAAAGTAGACGAATTAAGGCTGGTACTCGAAAACAAATATTCAGCTTTAGAAAAGGAAGATGAAGAAATTAACATATAGAGCTAATGAATGAAACCGTAACTAGGCTGATTTCAGAAGCAGCAATTCAAGTGAGAGGTAAGGCACTAAGGCAACCAGTGTGGGTAAGCTCTCCCAAGTAACAAAGGGCCTAATAAAGAAAAGACAAAGCATAGAACTGACTAACACAAGAGATAAGATAGAATTCGCTGAACTGTCGAAACTCATCAACAAGAAGAGAGTAAGGGATATTTGAAATTATAACTCGGGAAAGATTGAGGAAGCAGTACACAATTGCCGCAGCATGTAGTCAGTGAGAAGAAAACTTGGCATGGGACAAGGAAAGATGTATGTACCGAAAGATAAGCAGGGTAATGTCATCAGCAATTTCGATGATATAGTAAAAGCAGCAGAAGAATTCTGTACTGACCTGTAGTACCCGGAGCAGCTACGCTACCTATATTCAAAGCAGTGATAAATAGGACAGAGGTTCCTTCTATAACTAGCAATGAAGTTAGAAGGGCCTTGAAAGACGTGACCCAGGGAGAAGTGGCAGGAGAAGACGAAATAAGACGATTTAATCAAAGATGGAGGAGATATCATGTTCGGAAAGATTGCGGCCCTTTATACGCCATGTCTCACGACTTCAAGTGTACCAGAGAGCTGGTCTATACGAAGGTAAACGTTAAAGTATTGAATAATTATAAGCCCATTAGCTTGCTTTCAGTACTATATAAAATATTCACCAATTTCCAATAAAATCAGGGCAACACTTGACTTCAATAAGCCAACGAAAGGGATAGTTTACTATGGATCACATCCATGACATCAATCACGTAATTGAGAAATCTGAGGAATGCAATCAACCTCTCCATATCCATGGCTTTCATATACAGACTATGAAAAGGCATTTGATTCAGTAGAGATACCAGCAGTAATATAGGCATTGCGTAATCAAGGAGTACAGGAGGGTATGTGAATATCTTAGAAAATATCTGCGATTCCACAGCTACCTTCGTTCTCCACAAGAAAAGTAGAAAGTTACCTATCAGGAAAGGGACCAGGCAAGGAGACACAATCTATCCCATGCAATTCACTCCATGCTTAGAAGTATACAAGCTGTTAGACTGGGAAGGTTTAGGACTGAGGATCAACGGCAATATCTCGGCAACCTTCGGTTTGCAAATGACCTTGTCCTGTTCAGCAACACTGGGGACGAACTACAACAAATGATTGGGAACCTTATCCGAGAAAGCGTAAGAGTTGGGTTGAAGATTATTATGCAGAAGATAATGTTCAATAGCCTCGCAAGGGAACAAGAATTAAGAATGGCCAATCAGCCTCTAGAGTCTGTGCAGGAGTACGCTTATCTAGACCAATTACTCACCGGAGACCCTGATCATGAGAAGGAAGTTTACAGAAGAATAAAAATGGTTTGAAGTGCATGTGGCAGGCATTACCAAATCCTGAGTGGGAGTGTACCGCTGTCGTTGAAGAGAAAAGTGTACAATCATTGACTTTTACCGGTGCTAAGACATGGGACAGAAACTTGGAGGTTAACAAAGAAGCTCGAGAACAAGTTAAGGAGTGCGCAAAGAGCGATGGAACGAAATATGTTAGGCGTAATGTTAACAGACAGGAAGAGAGCGGTGTGGATCATAGAGAAAACGGGGATAGCCGATATTCTAGTTGATATTAAGAGCGAGAGAAAAAGAATAGAGTTGGGCAGGCTATGTAATGCTTAGGGTAGATAACCGGTGGATCATTAGAGTTACAAAATGGGTGCCAAGGGAAGGGAAGTGCAGTCGACGGCGGAAACATAGGTGGAGTGATGAAATGCGGAAATTTACAGAAGCAAGTTGGAATCAGCTAGCGCAAGATAGGGGTAATAGGAGATCGCAGGAAGAGACCTTCGTCCTGCAGTGGACATAAAGGGACGATTATTATTATTATTATTATTATTATTATTATTATTATTATTATTATTATTATTATTATTATTATTATTATTATTATTATTATTATTATTATTATTATTCCCTGTTGATATTGTCACCTACGTGCCGAGCCACACTAAAACTTCCCCTTGCACGTTTTTACCCCTTCTCTCATTCTATCATCCTTTATTAACCCTTTCCCAGCACAGGGTATCCAGCCGGAGTATACACTGGCTAACCTCCCTCTATTTCGCTCTCTGTTTCCTCCTCCTCCTCCTCCATGCACGTTTCCGCCGGGAGATGATACACTTTGTAAATACAATGTAGGAGTAGCGGTTGAAGCGGCGGGTGTATCGAGCGGCTTTAGGCCACGCCAACTTCACGCTTGTGTGTGCACTCATTTCAGTTCAATCAATCAATCAGTCTTTATTTTCGTCTTTCGTATACACGACAGAACGAAAAAGGTGGCTAGAGAAAAAGCTCCTTCGTCGCAGCTTGACTGAGCTCCTGCCAGCCGTACATAGGCAAGAAATGAGCCTATAGTAGAGAAGTATTTCTCTCTCTTTTTTTTTTTAGTTTCAGGAGGGCACAGAATATGTATGCAACATAATATGAAACATTTAAGCAATAAACTCAAACAATACAAAAAGAAACTGCGTCAAGAAACGTATTAGATAATTACCATAAGCACTAATCCAATATTTTAGCATAATACCATAAGTACTAATCAAACATCCTAGCATAATTAGATAAAGTGGATCTATTTTAGGGTACAAAGCTTTTCTTTAGGCTATACAGAGGTCGAACATTTCTTTCTTCGTTAGCGTTCGTATATCTATATCTCATGCATAGCATGCGTTTAATGTAAGTGGCATTGTGTGTCGAACCCTTTCTGTAGCATAATTTGTGCGAGAGAAGGGAATTTGAAATGGTGGTTGGTACCTAAAGGGATACAGCTCTATGGTTTCCTTTAAACTAGCTAGGTCTAAAAACTTCAAGTTTGCCGAATTGAGCACATTTATACACGGTTAGTAATTTTTGGATGTAAATTTTGTCCTATTTTATGATTTTATGCTTACGAAAATGTGGATCTGTATGTTCTAGAAACGGGGCGTTATCAATAGACCGCAGTGCCTTTCTCTGTATTAATGTAAGTTTATGTAGGTTCGTAAGTGTGGTGTTTCCCCATACTGATGCGCAGTGGTACAAGTGGGAATTCAGCAAAGCGTAGTGTACAGAGTCATTTTAACATTAGTCGGAAGAATGTGACGACAACAACTTAGCACACCGGCAGCTTTACTTTACTTAGTAGGTTTTTTATGTGCTCATCCCATGACATGTGCTCCATAAAGACGACTCCAAGTAATTTTACTGATCTTTCAATAGTGATTAGGTAAGGACGTAGGGTTATGCAGCCATGCCCAAAAGTCTCTTGATATATTGACAAAGATGTTCGTTTATGTAAATGGGCTCGTCTGCCAGTTCACGATATTAGCTTACGCGTCACTGCGCATGAGCAGAACGCAAATTGTTGCGCGTTCCTACCTCATTGGGGCTTTCACCGCCCGCTGCAATCTGCACGTAATATCAACCTTGCGGACGAGGTGGCCTCGAGTGCTGCTATAGCAGCGTGGTGTCCGTTGCGCCCGCAAGAACTCTCGTGTTACGCAATATTGATTTGGTACGCTGGGTCTTCATACGGACCATATATGTTGCCCGCTCTTAGTAATTACGCCATTACAAGCGATCTCCGCTGTTGTCCAGGAAAGGGTAATGAACGTCTTGAAGGCCCAAGAAGCAGCAGTATACACGGTTGTCAGTTAGCCCGCCGACGAGTATGATAAAAGGTGGTGTTTCGTCCGCAATGCTGGCAACTTGCCACGGTGGTGCGCGTTTCGTATGCGTTGTAGAAATGGAAGACAAATACAAGCTGCATATATCTTTGCGCTCAGTTGCTACGAGGTGACGTATATCTACAGAAAAAAAAATAATCATACAAAGTTGTTTGTAGGCGACAGGAGAGTGAATCAAGACTCTCTCTATATATGAGCGTGGGGTTATATAGGAGGGGCATGCGTGGTGTATAGTGACGTGTTCAGTTGGAATGCCTTCTGCATTTGTTGTTGTTGTTGTGGTCTTGTTTCTTGCAGTAGATAGCCCTAACAAAGTTGGCCGAAAGTGAGAAAGAACGGGCGAGCTCGGACCGGGAGGAGCGCACCTATTACGCGGAGCATGAAAAACGACCTGATCGCAAATGGGTTTCAAAGTGTAGTATGATGTATGATGATGGTGAGGCGTGTAGGATTTAAGTGCCAAGATGTGGCAGCGGGACGAAACTATTTGTCAGCCCTTTCCGGTGTCGGTAGGGGGCATGCCGCCTCCCCACCTCCCACGCATCCGTATGCGCGCACAAATATGAGCGAGGCAACGTGATTGCAAGCCGCGTGCGCCGTCACACGGCGTTCCAGCGTGGACGGCGGTTTCACGCTACTCGCCGTGCAACTCTGCGGCAGCTTCGTCTGATTCCGCAGGCATTCAAGGCACAGGGATCTTTACACAGCAACTGCGATTGCAACACACTATACGGGCCAGAAAGGCGAATCGCTGATTAGGCGTATTAGTTAAAGTTCTGCCTTAGAAGAAAAAAAAAATAGAACTTATGGAACATGAACGAGGCTTTGAGAAAAACAAAAGCTTGCACCAGCTATTCTTTATGGTATCAATTATTATAAAGAAAGAAGGAAAGAAAAAAATATTTTGAGAAGTAAGGAAGAAAAAAAAAAAAAGAGGAGGACTTATATAGCCATGCTGCATAAATTATCATTTCTAAGGTTCGAATATGTGAGCGTAATTAATAGGAAAAGAAGAGAAACACAGCAAAACAATGGGTACAGCGGAATTTGGGAGGGACGGGAAAGTGGCTGTTGGGCAGGGTTGTGTGTGCTACTTGATGCGCTTCGCGAGTGCGTTAGGAGCGCTCCACTGAAGTCTATATAAGGACGCAAACGAGCGTATCGTGGCAATGCAATTAAGCACTGGAAACTATGTTCATGGAGGAACCGAAGAAGGAGTGGTAATACATGGACATTCCACTTTTCGATTCTGCGACCAGCAATGACGCGGTGAGCGCGCGGTTCGTTGGTTTGCGAGTCGTCGTGTCGACATGCCGCATAAGACGCGACCTTCTTTTAAAGTTCGGAGTGAAAATACTTCTGCAGATGTGTGTTAATTATGCGCAACTGATACATCAAAAACAGCGACGCTGTATAAACCAGTTGTCGTGCACAGCTTTACGAAATACTAGAGTTCTCCTTTGCCACAGCCCGAAATCTACGTAAGGTTTTACAAACGCTTCACTATGTCGGGTGCATTTCTTTCGCTACACCAGAGCCTTTTCAAACGCTTCGCTATATTCGAACTTGGCACTTCAATAGTCTGCATTATATCCGACGCATGTTCCTGCATTCTGCTCCGGCTCTACCTACCCCGTGTAGGGCTGTGTTGCTGGCCTCTCTTTGACTGACATTTGATACCGTGGCCGCGCGCGCATTCAGCGACCACCACCGCAGCCGTACAAACTGACCTCTAACGTGGAGCCGACAAAACGCGACTCGAGAAAAAATAATTACGGATTACTGGCTAAGGAAATCTTATTTGCGTGAGATATACGCAAGGTAACTTTTCTTTTATAATCGATGATTACGTTTCAAAGCAAATTTCGGAGCTCCGACGCACGTTGCGTTGCTGACTGTGCTTTGATATTTGATGGCGAGCACGCCGGCCTTCGCGGCAGGAAAGTTGTGGCACTGAGCTTCGCTGTAATGGATGTGTTCTGCCGCGCACTATGCAGCCACAGCTTCCAGCAAAGCGCACACATTGAGCAGCACTGAGCGACACGTATAGGTGGTACGAGGCCAAGGCGCGTTGCGTCACCACTCACGAGTAGAGGTCGTGTGAGCGCTTTAACGAGGCTGTCTCGCACGACGGCGGGGGAGGGGGTGACACGTACGACGAGCTGCCACCGTGGCGCCCTTGACACTGGCGTGACCGACCGCCGCGTCGAGCGCTTCTAGTCGCTGGTGTTGAAGAAGACGCGGGCCTGGGTGCAAACGGGGCCAGCTGATGCTTCACGCGTCTTCGAGGGCCCACAGTGGTTCTCGCAAAGCAGTCGGAAAGCATAGAGATTCCTACAAAATTTACTAGGGGAAAGTCTGGTGCTATAGTGTACGCGGGAGCTGCAAGTGTGGCGGGAATGATGGTATAGTACATGGATCCATTCTTCTGGCTTCAAACGACTATAAACGTCAAGCGTTATAAATGCAATATTTCGCAATGGGCCTCTTCGGTATGTCGTCCCGGACTATCAGTGAACTCGAACACTATATCCCGAAATGTGACTGCTCGAAATGCTGTATATGCAGCGCTAATCGACTGAAGGCACCGCCTCGGACAGTCCGGGACTGTTATGGACGGATACTCGGAAGAGGCACAATGATTGTGCTTGCTCAAAGAGCCTTATTAGCTTCATGCGTTTATAAAAAAATATATAATTGCTTTTGAATTCAGGCAAGTAAAGGCAGATAAAGCGTAATAAGTGTAGTATTTCCGCTAAAGCCGCCGACAAAGAGGAACACGATCCAAGACCTGAGGAAGAAGAAGCGGACAGAAGGAGACCGAATGAGGGCTAATTGTAATTGTAATTTAATTGTAATAATTCTAATTTTAATTTTGTAATTATTCCAAACTATTATTTGTGACATGTTCAACCATTTTACACTTGTGTAATATGTTTAATAATGTATGCCCTTCCTGCTAAAATCCCCGTTGGAATTGGCAGTATGTCTGAAATAAATATAAATAAATAAAAATTGAGATTGAACAGTTTAAGATGGGAAGCTTGTGTTTGGAACATTGTAATAAATAAATCCACGGAAAGATTGAAGTCAGAAGAAAAAAGATTAGTCAGATCCATGTACTACCCATCGTTCTCATGGTAGCTGAACTATCGCAGCGCCAGACTTACATTTTGTAATTCTAGTAGGAAACTCGTATGTCGTAAAGCGTGGCCTCCGAAAGGGTGCGCCGGTGCGATCTCGGAAGCCACACGTAAAGGATGCAGAATAACGAGCCTATGTGACTTGGAAGAAGCAACGCCTTCCGAATGTTCACGCAAGTTATAGCTGTTTGAAAAGTAATGTCCCTGCGGAGATTCAAGTACGGCATTCACGAATATTCCTTCTCGTATGAAGGCCGTCTCACTATCACGATTTGCGGGAGCCCAAATGGTGGCCGATGAGCATTAACTCTTACGTAAGAGCTGTTTTGTGAATACAGGCCAAAAAAGAATTTTCTTTTTTCTGATTTCCTTTGTTTGTAGGGCAAATAACGAGCCAGTAAAAGAGTGACTTGATAGGTGGCTAGGAAAGGTAATTATGAAGTCTAGGGCGACAGCAGAGAGTTACATGGGGGGTGACAAGATTATGAAATTCGTGGATATAGCGCTGGTTTAGCGGCACAGGTTAAAGATAATCGAATATATAGGTGCTTTGTCTTTTTCCTGCTGAATCAAATTATGATCGTATTCTCGATTGCCGTATGTCCCTTCAAGCCGCAAGCATGCTGCTATATGGGCACACGTGCAACGAAAAGTGAAAGGAGTGTCTCTTCTTGCGTGACAGCGCCATGAGGAAAGGGAGGAGGGGGAGACAAAAGAAAGATGGGGGGGGGGGGGCGAAAGAAGGCACCGCGTGGTTGCTATTTGCGGATGACAGCTGTATAACGCAACGACTGGAGCTCGTTTTCCCGCGAGAAGCATGTGTCCGTGCTACTGGCTGAAGAGGAAATGCGAAGAAAATGGTTCGCGGCCGGGCATACGACACATGTCAGACGTCTTGCAGCGGCGAGTGATACATCGCGCTTCTCTCAATGAACTCTTATCTCCTTCAAAGCGCTATACTGTTTGTCTGTGTTTCAGTGTACGTATACCTTCCAGCTTTGTTCTTCCTCGTTGCTTGCACTCGTTATGCAAGGTAACTATAGCCAAAACCATGTGCGGTTTCCTCTGCGCATTTCCTTTGCTCTCTTTCTGTAGAGCGTGCGCGTTGCGCTTCACTTGTGAGCAATGCTTCACGCAGGCGGGGCTTAGAATGTGAGTGGAGTGGGCAAGTAAGCTAGAGAATTGGTTATTCAAGGAACGAATGTGTATATCTGGTGGCCGACGCAGTGCACCACGCGCCCAACGTCGTGAATGGGGCAGAGTGAAAAATAAGTAGTTCCTATATGTCCCCTTTATAGTTACCCAATCGGTATCGACACGCACTTCGAACTCCGCGAATTGTATATATTGCGTTTTCTTAGCATGGCCATGTTCGTAACTATAATGCCTAACTTCGTATAGTGCCAAGTACACGATGACGCCCGTGCGCATGTGCGCAACAGGCACAGTATCACCACTGCCACGCCGACTCCGCTAATCTTCAAGGCCACGATCGTTCTTAAGCACGCACTAATGTGCCCCTGGTCCTCGTATACGTTATACACGTTTGGGACGCCTCGACCTGCGGTCTAGCTGACAGCAACAGAATCTGCTACCTCCGAGATTAACTTCACCTGGGAGGACTTAAGTGCTACTCTGCACGACGTTCCTGTATTCCGAGACGTTTGTGTTTTGAGCCCGTCAGAGGGAGAGTGTATTGCTATGCCCTGCGAGTCAATCAGCGCTCACAAGACGGCAAATTCGACAATATATGCCAGAACTTGAGCGTGTCCGGGGTCCCTGGATTGGGGTTTCTCGTCGTGTGAATATCAATATGAAGCTGTAAAAATGAATTCCGGGGCATTACGTGCCAGAACGACGATCTTATTATGAGACACGCCGTAGTGGTAGGGCTGCTGATGAATTTTGAACGCTCGTGCACCCAATGCAGGGTACACGGGCACTTTTCCATTCCGTCCCTGATCAGAATGCGACCAGCATCGAACCCGCGACCTCAAGCTCAGGAGCGCATCGCCCTGCGACTGGAGCTACCGCGGCGGCGGGCACAGTTTTCGCCCTCGTCTCTGCGTCTTCAGTTTCAGTGGCGTCAATTAGGTTGACAGCGTAGCGTTAACGACTAACTTTCACGCTGTCTCGACCGCTTCGTACGCCACGGACGACAGGGCGCGCGTTGCACTCCCAGCGGGCTGTACTGTTTCTCGCGCGGCGGCTGAGCTAGAGCCCGCTCGTGGGCGTTCTGCAACCGCGGGGAAAGTTTTGTCATCTGCGCTTGTTCCAGCGCGCTAGTGAAAGGAGAGAATCCCTCGACACACACACGCGCAACAAACGTCATAAACGCGCGCTCCGCGCGCGTTGTCATGTGTGTGCGCTTTAAAACGCGTGGGTGCTCCCGCAGAAATTCCGCGGCGTCAATCAGCGGAAACGCCGCCGCCGTCGACGACGTTCCTTGAAGTCCCGTTGCAGTGGCCGCGAACGCCGGCTCTTGCCAAGTCGCTCGCGTGCACGCCTCGGCAGCGCCGTGCCGCTGCACAGCCGCGGAGCACCGGCAACATTCGTGAAAGCCAAGAATTGCAGCTTTTGGCGTCGGGCTATAGCCTATATAAGGCAGCCAGTGGTCATCGTGGCGCGGGGTCAAGGACGAGCAGCACAACGCGAGAGCGTGGACTTGGTGCTTTAAAATGCCAGAGACGGCGATAGGGCGGTGCGCAGAGCGAGTCACAGTGCACGGAATCGAGAGGATCGACACGAGGTCTGGCGAACACGGCGCTACTTTCAACAAGAGAGATAATTTAACTGAAAGAAGGCAGTGAGGTCGGCCTGAGATATAAGGCGCTCTAGCCTGCTACTCTGCAGCACAGGGGGAGGGGTAACGGGGGCATAAAGGTGTGATGAGGGATGATGATGACTTTCAACAAGAATGTTTAATAATTAAGGCGAAAGCCTTTACTATAGTGGCTCATCTCAACTGACGGTGGTCTCCTCGAAGAGGCAGGACCTGTGTAGAATGAGCTTCTGAACAACACTTTGCAATGTGGTGAGCGCTGTTTACATCATGGATCCGGGACTTCAAGGAAGTTCGACGTATATGCTAACGCATTTCTCTTGCGTTTACCCCTAAACCGCCTCTGATTTTTTTTTCCCCTGCTATAACTCGCCCTGACACGAACCAACAGGATCTCAACGCAAATGTGTCTACATGAAGTTATGTTGCAATATGTGCGTGCCTATACTAATTATTGTAGGTGCACCAAATTTTGCTGCCATGTGCTCTTAGACGTCCAAATGCCACAGCTAGCGAAGCGGTTAATTATACTCAAGCGGAGCCGAGAAAATAATGTGTAACCATACGGAGACGTCCCTGGGAGGAATATCGTTGGGAAGCGGATGTTGCCAGAACGTTCTTGGGACGTTCTCTGGTTTAGTCAACATCTCGCAGGGAGATCCAGTATGTACCATCGGAACATCCGTGGGACATTTTCAGGAGGTAAAGTGCTTTGGGAACCATGGTGCACAAACTCCAAGGATCTATATATAACTTCCTTGGCAAATTCGTGTCCTTTCTTCTTTTGTGTTGTTTTTGTTTATGAACTTCCACGTGGCTAAGATCTGATGTCAGCCAACAAGTTCACTGCGTTTCGTTTCACCGTTCTTCCGCAGCCATGCAAGCGTTCTTCCGCGAGTGCCGTGCTATCAGACGGTGCGCTACAAGAGGTTCTTGCGAAGCAACGAATAAGTTGCCGAAACTCGGCAATACTTGCTTTTGCGCGCTTGTTGTCGAGGAACAGTGAGCTTTGTCCTCCGTGTGCGTGCCTATCTTTTGTTCTCTGGAACAAGAGAAGACGACACTGCATGTGCGAGCCTTAATTGCTTTCAGGTGACGTATTCGTAACACAAGCGTTTGAGAAAATTGGCACTGCTTTGTACTTTCGCGCTAGCAACTGCTTCTCTTTCTAAATCACAACAGTGTACAGTTCTGCGTTGTGAAGTCGATAGCTTGAATTATCGTTCGCTATGCGGCCCTCAAAACAAGACGATGATGCAGAGTCGTCGAATTTTTCTGGCTGCAGGCAAACAAGCTTCGGGCACATTCAACCTCACAACTATCATGAGAGAAGTTGTAATGCTACACTGCAAGTCAGAGAATGTAGTGAATAAGGCTTATCGCGCTCGTTTTATCGCATTTAATCTTTTGATAATCTGATGCACAGCTTCCGTGGATTCTGGACACCGTGCTGTCAGCGGAACGCTCAGTTACTGGAACTCAGTTGTTATGTTATGCATGCTATCGAATTAATGTGACTGTGACTGAAGCATGTACGCTGTATATCACGAACTGTGAGGGATGTCGTATTATATACAGCGAAAAGCATGTGCGACGCTGACTCGGCAAACTGTCGGCGGTGAATACTTTTCACCTCGTGGTGCTCATAAAAATTCACAGGGCGCAGATAGGTTTCTCAAGAAGGGCTCAAAGGCGCGGTCTCGGGGAAAGAGCCGTTCTGGCGGCTCGATATTATCAAAGTACGTAAACGCAGTACGATTTGTAAACACATGGCAATTTCCGAGCTGAAATTGCTTGCTATGTTACTTACGGGAGTACTACATCTTGTTTCAGGGGCAGCGCATACTTCTTCTGTTGCAATCGCCGCACTTGCTGTCAAAATCAGGGCACCACATGCGGGAAGGGCGTTCGCTGAAAGCACGCTCAGCGGGGCTTCTGCTCAGACGCTCTCTTGGCTGTCGGACATTAATATCGCGACGTTCGATTTACCAAGACGCACGCACAGCCACGTATCGGCTCTGTGTTTTTCTGTCTCTGATAAGAACTTGGGAAAATATTTGGCAGCTCCTCATTGCTGTTTTCTTTTCTGACAACGTGTTACGAGCATGCCGTGGAGATTAGTTGATGTCGCTTATTCTGTAAACACGCATTGAGCTTTCTTGTATATAGGAGAGCGAGAGAAATGCGAGCACCTCACTGGGTGTCAGAGACGTCTCCGCCTTGACGGGAGTTTCAAAAGCTCCGAAAGGTAACCGGGCTTCTGCAGCCGCTGAGAAATTCCTTGTACCAGAAGTTCTCCGGAATATCTGTCTACGGTACGATTACGACAGCGTGGTGCGCATATACCGTGGCATTGATCGTGAGCGCGCAACCTACGCGTACGAGTGCTGTCATCGGTGTTTCCCACGTTGGGGGCTGTCAACTCTCGTTCGTGTCTACGCGGTGCGACGAGTGAAGCGCGTGGCTTCGATTGCTGCACGCCGACATGTGCATGCATGCGGTGAGCTCGACTCGCACGTGTTGCGAAATAATTTTTCGATGCCTCGCGAAGGCGCTGAAAATTACGATGTGTGTAATGGGATAAAAAAGGAGAGAGATAGGGCTAGGTTCGGATTTTATACTGTTTGTCAGGTATACATTGCCGATCTGCTGGGGAGGAGTGTCCTAACAAAGCGTATGCCACGGTAGCGTGTACAACGAGCAACACACAAGCTGCGGTCGAGCGTATGGCACTAATATCCCCTTGGAACACGAGAATTTAAGGTCTGTAGGTGTTTTGTATATCCTGCAGCCTTGCAAGGGCGGCGACCAGCATATCGCGGCTACCGGGCTTGTTCGTGCACGCGTGCACACTGACTACGCTGCGGCAACCGCAACTCAAGAAGGGCCTCCAGAGCGCGAGCCATGAGCTGTTTGCATGGGCCGTACTGTACTTGCACAACGTTTTTTGTGGGTGTTCGATCCTGGCCATGCTAATTATAAGATCGGCTGCACAACTGCGTGTACGTGTGTGTGTGTGTTCCTAGCAAAGACCGGCGCAGCGCCTTATCAGAAATGGATCGGCCATCCCGCTCTGTCCGAGTGACGCAACGTCGGCGAAAGCCACGGCGCTGACCTTCAGACGTTCTACATCGGCGTGCGCCGAAAGCACGGGGGCAATGAATGGCGTTCGCTTCTTTTATGAGTCCCGGCTGTCTCGTTCCTCGGCCGGGATTAGTTCGGAGTACTTACCGCGGCGCTGATAGCCGACCAAGCGTCGCGCGCGACTTGGGCCGTGCGATCGGACCGGATGGGCCCCGGAAGCAATGAAGGATGCATGGCCGCACGTCGCGCGCGGCTTGCAGCAAGAGCAGCCCCCCCCCGGAGCACTTTCTCCTGCTTGTACGCTGGTTGTTCCGTTCGAGTGCCTCGGCATCGCATCGAATAAACTGGAAACTGCGTAGGCGTTGCAACGGAATATTGGGAAAGAGTGTATCGGTGAAAGCTATACCGGGCACTCTTGTTTTGTTTTACCAGGTCCAAAAGTTTTAGAAATTGCCTATGGCAGATAGCACAAATCTTACCCATGAGCTAAGTTACTCTGTGAGGCTGTCATTACTTCTACGACAAATCAATATGCTTAATGAAATAATTAACATAATTACCTTAACGTGTTGTTTAATTATTTTACGGCGTATGTTTAGATCTACGAATTACAGCCGGTGAGTTCGCCTGGACTGCACCAGTTTCGAACTTGAACGCCGATACATTTCGTAGGACACCTTAAAAATTAACATCTCGAAACTGGTACAATCCACAGAATTAGTTCCAAGTGGATACGCCTAGCGAACTCACCGGCTATAATTCGTATGTTTAAATATATGTCGTAGTGTAAGTAATTTAAGAGTCAATTAGCTTAATTATGTCAATTGTTCAATTAAGCATTTTGATTTCTCGTAAAAGTAATGGCCGCCTCGTTGAGTAATTAATTTATATCAAGGATTAGAATGGCCATAGGCATTTAAAAAAAATCTCGGACCTTCTAAAAAGAACACCCGGTGTATAAGCTGCGTCTTCTAGAAGCCTATATTTTGCAGGCGCTAGCCTCTGCAATGCCGTTTACAGTCGAACACCTTTATAACGAAGTGCTTGGAGCCTCCGAAGTCATTCGTTATACAGAGGTATTTTCGGTGTAAAGGTCGCCCAGCTCGCAATAGAACCGGAATATAATTATTGCCTCGTTGTATGGGCGCTCGACTGTGCATACTGTTAAAGGGGACATTCTATACAGTGTGCGGTTCTCAATTTCCTGGTGCTCTACAGCTGCAAGTGCCGGCTGTATAGCTATAGTTAATGCACGGCTGTAGTTAGTGCGCTGAAGATGTGTAGAAAATTGGCAGCGCCGCTAGGTACAGCTCGCCTGATACAAAGCCAGGCGGTTATAGTATGCACCTGCCAAACGGAGAAATTTAACCACGTGCTCTACATTCGTGTCTTCCCTTTAACAGCGCACTGCACTTTATATGGTCAGTAAAGGTGCGCGCTCCGTAATCGTGTACGTACAAGAACAAAAATTTTAAAAGAAATCTTTCTAAGCGGCACTGGTGAAGGAACCTGCGCGACACACCGCACCGACCTTCCTTCTCTGTGCAACGATGTGGGAGACAGGATTATCACGGATCTTTTCTCGTTTTTCGTCCGCGCATCCGTTCGAGATTCACACTCTGTTCATATAGCATATGCGCAGCAACTGCTGCACGGTCGATCGTACACTGGTGACGGCATTATGTGCGGATACCACTGTTTGCATTTTGCGATAAGAATTCACAGCATCTTGTTTGTGCAAATGTTACCACCTTCTAACTAAATATTGCTTATTGGTTTTTCGAGCATTGCACCGGTAACGTTTGCGCGACTGCTTTCTGAACCTCCCTCCGTCCCCCATTTCTGTGTAGCGTACACTTGGTTCCTGTCTGCGCCTTGGCTTTATAGTACATGGTAATCCATGTGTTCTTATTAAAAAAAGAACCCGCAGGCGCAGACTGACGCACAGGTCGTCGCTCTAATACACTGTAACACATACCTATATAAGTGCTGGCGCGTTACAACCGATATGGATTAAACTTAGCGATAAAATACTGTGACGTGTACTCCGCCTACACCGGCGATGAGCTCAATTCTTCGCAAGGCCCAATGACCTCCGGAATATTCGTCCCTCTGTTTCGCATTACACTTAAAAAAAAAAAAAAAAAAAAAAAGTAGAGATAACCCTCGAGCGCACCTAAGCACTTCTTATGGTTTGAGAATGCGAAGCACCAATGCCCCATTGAACGCTGCTGAGCGGTCCTCTGAGTTATGAGCTCATCAAGGGCGAGCGAGCTTGTTGAGCTGCTTGCCGCGTTTTGCCGCAGTTAGAAAGGTTAGAACGCAGGCAAGCGCTTCCGCGGAGAAGGGAAGCGCCTCCGAGAGCGAGGGTGACGTGCGTCGCCTGGTGCCCTCTCCCCTCACGCAACGGCTGGCGTGCTACGGAAGCGGCTGCTTCCGTAGCACGCCCTTTCGCCCACTCTGTGCTCCGTCGAGGCCCGAGACAGCAAGCGCGAGCCAACGTAACTAAAGCCAATGGAAAGTGCCGTTTGGCTGCTACAGACGCCGCCGGCTTTCTTGCTCAATCCGCCATTGAACGCTTTCGCATTAGAAAAAAATTAATAATTCTGGTGTTTTACGTGCCAGAATAACGACCTTTTGAGACCTAGATGGGCTGCTTGGTTACTGGTTTGATGGAACATGGTTATAACGGCGCGTTTGAGGACGGGACACAGAAAGAAGTTCGGCGATCGTCCTCTGTGCATTATTTCTGTGTCCCGTCCTCAAACGAGCCGTTATAATCATGGTCTTATTGTGAGGTACGTTGTAGTGAGGGGCTCCGGATTAATTTAGACCACCTGGTGTTCTATAACGCGTACCCAATACACGGTATACACGGCCGTTTTGGCATTTCGTCCCTAGAGAGATGCGGTCGCCGAGGCCGGAATTTGATCACGCGAACTTAGCAGCGCAATGCCAAAGATACTAAGCAACCAGGGCGAGTGTTTAGGATGACATCACTAGTTCTTCATTTTATATTTTTATTTGCAACGGTTAACGCCCGTGCAAAAGTTTTAATTTCGGATGAAGCGGGCGCCAATTTTAGAGCAGGACCACCCCATAGTTGCACCATAGCTCTCCAGCTTCATGGTCTCTGTGGGTTGCTGTCAGCGTTTTTTTTTTCTTTTTGAGACCATGTGGAAACACAGCAATGAACTTCGACCACCATTAGGCACTTCCCCCTTACCAGTATGACATATTCGAAGTCATAGGAAGAAATAACGAAGGAAATAAGAGAAAAACAAACAAACAAAGAACAATAAAACAATCGACCGCATCTTACGGGGCGCTATTGAGCTCGATAAACTTGGGGTCTAGCGACAGTGTACTACCATACAGACTCGTGTAAGGGCCGCATTTTTTCACACTTATGGCGTGGTGCGGCCCTTGCACGAGACTGAACCTTTCGGTCGAAATGGTGCTGGCGCAGCCGGCGACTTGTGCACACCCCGCATCTCGTGCACACCCTGGCTGCAGCAACCTAGCAGCGGCACGGGGAACTACGCAGCGCGCGAAAATTCGCCGGCGCGCTCGCGCGGCATCGGAGCACCGAACGCGATAGCTTCTCCGTTTGACATTTCCCCCCCACATTTTGGGCTGCCATGTTGGAGGTGCTGCCCTTTCACGAGTATGTACGGTATACACCGGGTCTTTCAGCGAACACTTAAGAATGAAAAAAAAAGTTGCCTGTGGCAGACAGCACAATTCTAGTCCATGAGCTGGTCTTCTCTAAGAGGTGGACATTACTTGTACAAAAAATTGAAATGCATCGCTTGGTCTAGAAGAAGAACAATGAATTTTCCCGATGAGAGAAAGTGCAAGAAGTGCATAAAAAGTGGATCTTGAATGTTGCGGAACAATGAATTTTCCCGACGAGAGAAAGTGCAAGAAGTGCATAAAAAGTGGATCTTGAATGTTGCGGGAGGGAGGGGGGGGGGGGGTTAGAGGGTGTTCCGACTCGTACTGGTGCTCCTAGTCCTAGGGTGCTCCGACTCGTGCTCGTGTTCGTACTGGTACTCGTGCTAGTACATGTAAACGCTCGTCATATAAATTTGCAAATAAACCTCTTTCTCATCTCTCGGACGTCGTCCCGGACCTCTCGATCGCCCGGCACCTGGCACATCACCAGCCACGGAAACGTAATGGCCGCTCAGACACTGAATCACAACTGTATGACAGCGGTGGGATATACGCTAGCCTGGGTCCTAACACCTGCCATTGCGCGGTCACTGGTCACGATGACGTGTACAAGGCCTCTCAAACACCACATGAAAATCGCTGCGCTCCGCCCGATTTCGCTGTGACGCTGCTTCGTCGTTTGGCACGCGCTCTCTCGTCGGGCTATCGGTTCTGATACGTTGCCTTCGCTAGAGCTTACTCAGCACTGATCGGAATGGCTGACAACGCCGTGTGCGGTGCCCGCCGCCGCGCAATGAACATGAACCACTTTTTTGTGCAACTGTCCTCCATTTTATTTACCGTGCAAGACAATCAATGTCCAATCACTGTGGCGACTATATAGACGATCGTGTACTCTCTCTGTGCTGACGCTGTTGGTCTCCACCGCGATCATTCGGCCCAGTGGGCAACTTTTGTGCTCTTTGAAAACGAACGGCCTGTGCGCCTTTGACTGCCCATTCAGGTGCAGCCCAATCCCCTTCCTCTTTTAAATCTTTCTGTCTAAATAAATGTTAAAATTATATTCGTGTGCTCTGCGTGCCAAAATCACGACTTCATTATGAGGCACGCTGCATAGTGAGGGACTCCGGAATAATTTTGATCACCTGACGTGCACCCAATGCACGGTACACGGGCGCTTTTTACATTTCATCCCCGTCGAAACGCGGCCGCCTAGGCCGGTATTCGATCCCGCACCCTTGGGCTTGGAAGCACAACGCCGAAATAAATTTGATGCCGAAATGAAAAATTCACCCTGAACCCTCTTGTTAGAACGTCGTCCCTAGCACAAAAGAAAAGCCACCGATTCTGCAAAAGTATTGCGAGAGGTCGCTGACTGCTTGTACTGGCTAGAGTTAATGTACGGGAGCCATATAACGTAACTCACAGTATTGGCGAGCACACTGTTATGCAATGTGCTCGCCTTATATATATATATATATATATATATATATATATATATATATATATATATATAATCCTCGCTGTGAATAAGGATAGGTTAATAGAATGATGCACGAACGGAACACAGAATGTTGCCGTCGGACAATTAAACGGCGTATAAAGGCATGCAGGACACACAATAAAATGAAAGGACGGTTAATCGTGATAGATGGCAGCTACTTTTGACAATAGCTATTGTTTCACAACAATGCGTGTTTCAAGAAGGCGCGAACAGCTCGCAGGTGAGATTCTTGGAGCTTGCATCATACGAGCATAGACATGATGATCAGTGAAGACATATGTATACATCAGCGACTCGTCCTTGTCGATGTTATCATGCGCTGTCAAAATAAATTGCCTTGATGAGCCCGACCAACTTATATATACCTTAGTGTATTTTCGTGCTTTTTTACTTTCCTTTGTATGTTATGTGCAGCTGTTATGTTTACAATCAGAGCAGTGCTCATGTACGTATTTATTTTTTTCTTTACGTCTTCGAACTGTTACCCTTGCTTGTTCTTGTGAAATACCCGCAACGTAGTTCACAGTCTTGGCGCGCAGATACGACAGCACTCGGGTGGCGTGTGCGCATTGTCGCCACATCCTTCCGCTCATTGTACGACACGCAAACGCGCTCAGGTATAAAGTTGCATGCGGCAGTGCAGAAAAACACCTATACGCATAATGAATATGCGAGGGTATCGGAAGCCTATGGCTTCGGGGCACTGGAAGTTCCCTAGATATAAAATATATCTAGGGAATTTATGCCAGACAGGTGGGCGCGCTCACAGTCGAAGTCGGCGTATATGGTGGGTAGGACAAACGGGAAAGCACCGACTTTTAAAATGCAACTGCAGCATTTTTTGGGAAGGCTGCCGAAGTGAAAGAGAAGGTCAGTCACGAACAGAACGTATCCATAAAAATCGCCGAGCGACGCTATAACTTCTGTCATGCCTATCCACGTGTATACTGTTTAAATTTGTTTCGTGTTTAGTTCGATGACCTTCCACGCAAGCAGTCTAAGGTCCCGGTTATCGCGCGACCTTCACAAACAAAACCACTAAGCCGTGTCAAAAGCCGTAACAAACAAAGGAATCAAGATCCTGTGGTGTTCGACTGGCGCTTCATAAAGCGTGGTTGTCTGTCGAGAGTTTGGCAATGTTCTTGTTCAAATGCCTATTACGCTTCGTCCCGATTTTAACAAGTTTGTACTGCTACATATGAACTTCTTTGAATGAAGGGTATCCCTAACACTGATCATTGTTAGGGATGCCCTTCATTCAAAGTAGTTCAGATTATGTATATTACGTTATCACGTTTTGTTATGCATGTTTGTTATCAGTTAAATAAATTTGACTGATAACACGCATGCATAATATAACGTCGTTTGACGCACAATAATATAACGACACGTACCTTTCACAGGCGATTTACTCGAAATTTCATTTCGGTCAATACGTAGTCAGCAATGCCCATCGATGGAAATTCCCTTTTCCTACAGAGTCGGCAGCGCGAGTAGCTAGCAAAGTAAGCCAACAGTCGCTGAAGCCGAAGAAGACCGGGTGGAATGCATCACAAGCATGGCTCTATGGATTAAGCAGGGCGTGAGGGTCCGTGCATGGTAAGGAGCATGAACAAAATAAATAAATAAATAAATAAATAAATAAATAAATAAATAACACACTTATAATCTGCCGAGTTGCATAGATAGTTGGATGTATTTTACTTGTAAAGATTTCTCTCTCTCTCTAAGCGTTAGTGGCGCGCAAATCTCAAAGGGGAATTTCTCTATTCCGATGTTTGCGTTCACGCAAGAGGGTACGCAAAAAAATAAAAAAATAAAGAGGCAAAGCTCAGTGCCCTTACACTCTGTGAAGAAGGATGACCAGCGAAGCTGTGTATGTGGGCCCCTAATGGCGAACTACACCTCCACCGCGGGTCGACCCGTCATTGCACCATCTTCGGGATCGGCCCACGTATGGGGAGTGCTTTACGCCTGTTTCACCTCCACCGCGGGTTGGCCCTGCATTGCACTGTCTCCGGGATCGGTCCACGTATGGGGAGTTTTTTGCTTACGACACGAAAATTTCCTTGCCCGGTGGAGGTATACAGCTTCGCTGTAAAACAATCAATTGTAAGACTCCAAAATTTTCTCTTGTCGTCTTTTTCCATCTACTTTAGGGTCAGTGGAATTACAAGCGCTTCCGAACTTTAGGACACGGGTTCTGAAACCTACCGCTGAGCAGGAGCGCAATTAAAGCCTTCTGTGTACCGTACTGCCAGGAAGAAGGAATGGGTGCTAAGACACGTCGCTGTCGGCTCCCGACAAAAATATCGCGTCGAGCCGCTAGTAACTCGGTACAGCTCGTCAATCCTTTAGCTATCGCCGAGCAGAAAATAAACGAAACAAGTCCGCAACGCAGCAAATGCACAAAAAGTGTGCAGCTGACAGCGAGTCTGCCGTGTTTTCCTTGCCTTCCAACCGTTCGCAGGAGATGGCAGAAGGAAATAACGAACACAAAGTAACGCTAACATCGCTCGTAGGCTCGCTAGCGCAGGCAGCGCCATCCGGTGTGCGAGTGGCGTAGCCGCGTCAGCGCGCTTTTTCCCTCATGCTGCAGAACGGCTGTCGGCTGTCGCGGTGGTGCGCGGGTGGGCGCACCAATGGGTGTGAAAGCTGCGGTAGGTGCTGGAGGCCGTCGGCGTCTGATTCACCGCAAAGAAAAAAAAAAGGAAACTTTGCGCAGGTAAGAGGCGAGAGAGTCTATATTCTTGCAGTGAGCAGCCGCTATTCACTGGTGCATCGTCGGTGCAGCTTATAGAAACGGCAATGGCCCACTTGCCGGAGAAAGCTATGCGTTCGGTTCGCTTTCGTTGAAGAGCCGCGGGGACAGCTTTGCGCGGCTCCCGCAGTTCGTCCGTGTGCGCCCTACCTAGATTTCGCTAAACCTGCGAAATCCTGCTCGATCGCTTCGATCACACCCTTGCAGAGAAGAAAAACGGTATGTCCTTGATCAGTTCGCTACTTGTTCGTGTATACCTGGATGTCTTGTGGCTCGTGAATACCGGCCGGCAGTAACAAATAGAGGTTCGAAATTAATTGGTTTCGTAAAGTCGCGGGCTGTGGTGTGGAGTATGCCTTGATACCTTCCGTCAAATGATTTCCGGTGGTCGTAATCGCTATGTGTCTTTATAAGTCTTTATTTCGGTGCCCTTTATTTACAAGTTTTGATTTAAGCCACGAGACTTATAGTTCACTTTAACGAGACTACGCAAAGTTTTTTTTTTTTTTTAACTATTATTAATTGTTTCGCTTTGTTCCGACTTTATTTTAGTTCTATAACTCCCGGGAGCAGCTAGATTCCCCGCTGTCTGGCCGTTTTAATTAATTAAACAATTAATTAATTTTGTCGTTTGAGTAGTGATTTGGCCAAAATCTTGGCTCGCGTTGTAGCGCTTTTATTTCGAGTGGTCGAGATATTGCTGTACCGACATTCTTGTGCGTGCGAGAAGTATGTGTGACGAAGATGTTGATACGGGCGGCGATTTGCGGCCGTAGAACAATGACGATATAAAAAAAACGCACCATGATAAATCAGCCGGGTGCTTTCCTTGACGCATGTACCGATACGGTACTCGAAGCTCCAAGTGTTAATTCGAACTCCGACTCTTTTTCCGTACTTGAGAACGCGAGACGATGGCCGAAAAAACAAAAAAAGTAGAGGCAGAAAGAAAGGGCGGAGAGAGCACCCGGCTATATGGTGGCTCGTATAGCCGTATCTTTGGGTTCTCATGGAGTATGTCGGGTCATTGACATTAAGTCAGTTTATTCATGTGTTATATAATGTACAAAGGTTTAATCTGATATCCTGCAATGGGCCACAATATTAAACATTCATATTTAAAACAACGGTTTGATGTTACACATTTGATCCAAATATTACATCAAACCTTTGGTGGAACATTGTTTGGAGCATCCGTTATACTTCTTTGGATGCACATTCCAGTGTGCAGTGGGAACATCAACACCGTTGAATATATTGACATCCATTCACACCTACAAATATCAACCACAGCAGCATCAAGCAAATTACATGCCCTGGGAACAACTGGTTGCCAAGTGCTAGAACTATTGTGACATTTGAACAGCCTGTGTTAGACATTTCAGAAGATCAGTGACAATAGGAGATGCACATGTACAGCACTGGTACAATGCTACAATGGTACAACATACCTATGCAAGTATAGCTGCTTTCTTTTTTACACTGTATACCTCCAATGCATACTCGTGTAGGCTTTGTAGAAATAGCGTAAATATTTGACGTATCACGTAAATCACTCTACGACATCTAGGGGGAAATTTATATTCAACTCCCATTAAACTTAGCTTTAAGAAGAAGCTGTATGCCTAATTTTTCTGTTATAGCAGTAATTGTAACTTGCATTATTGTATTGCATTATTTATTTATTTATTTGTTGAATACTGTCAACCCCCAACTGGGGGTTATTACAGGGAATACAAAATAAAAACCAAGATGCACAGCTAAAGAAACGCTGATCTATACAAAACAGTCAAGCATTAAAAAATAAAGGCAAAAACTAGCCATCACATTCATGATAATACATGTCCACAGCGTGGTCAAAAGTGCAGACATCATCAGAAGCAACAGCAGACCTGGCCAAGTAAGTGGTTCATGCATATATGGAAAGTGACAATCCAAATGTGTCACTGCAGGTATTATATTGCCAGAAATTAAAATGAATATGGCTGAAATCATGATTTATTCGCCTATTCCGTTTTCCTGGGCACATAGATACTGTGTTTATCAATATCTGAAACAGGGTATTTATTCTATATTTCCTTCTGCATATTTCTAATAGATCTAAACAACAGAACATTAATGTTTGTGTTACAGTGTCTGTCCTGTGATACCTGGAACATATAAAACGCATGGCTAGTCTCAGAATTTTTTCAAACTTCCATTTGAGTCACTTTTGGTTAGGACTCCAAACTGCCATGTTTACTTAATTGCTGCCATTTTGTTCGCAGTCATGTCTTTGTGTTTGCTGCATTGACGTACCTGTGTTGTACACAGAAACTGCCTTCAAGACGCCGTAGTGGCTAATGCAGATGCCATGCATACAAGTGTTTGATGGCACTAAATGTTCAGCCAGAAAGCTATCTGTTCCAGAACAACACGTCAGATTAAAATTCACAAATCAGGATTAACCATTATTTAAATAATTCGGTGTTCCCTCTCATATTGCTCACAACTATACGTTATGATCACCTTTCACTGCACTCCTGGGCCACTTTCTGACATTGTGTAAATTGCATTGGGCATATTAGATGTGCCACTCAACATAACATTTTCATGCAATAGGAAACTAATCACATAAAATCTAGCCTTTTCCTTCCTATTCATTGTAGAATACTTCGAGTTTTAAAGCAAAGCAGTACCTTTTATTATTGTTCAACTTTCTATAAAATGCGCATAGGATATTGTTCATTTAGATTTTTAAAATTTACCCTTGTTTTTATTTGTTCTTAATCTCAAAATCACTTTGGAGCAGATGTACTTCAATTTACTCAAGTCCTGCTTTAATATTGTAAGCTGCACTTGTTTTTTGTTAGATGTGCACAAAAGTTCACTTAGCAATATATAATTTTGGAATCTTTATGTATACGTACATATATATATATATATATATATATATATATATATATATGATGTGCATTGTATGATTACTGTATGTGTCAGAAAGAAAATATATATTCGAAAAAAGTGAACATTGAAACATGCTATAACAAATTAGTTTGATGTGGAATGAAAAAAACACAGCAAGCATTTTTATTCCCTATAAAAACTGCAGGGCCTGAAATGCGTTGAATTTCCTTGCATTAATGAATGCTTAATAAGAACAAGAATGGTTAATATCTTGCTTCACTGTTGTAACAAAAAGATATTACTGCATATTTTCTATTTTCATTTATAAACAAGATATGATGCTTTCAGATGATATATATTAAGCATAATGGACTGTAGTGCGCTAGTTTTATAACTTGGCACTAATCAGTGGGTAGCCCAAGGGCAGACTTCGTGGCAGTTCTAATTGTGGAGCATTAATTATGTAGGGAATAATTTTATTAGCAGTCATTTTTCTTTTTCGGTGTCCTGAAGCACAGGCAGTTTCTTTATGATGGTAATCTGTTATTTAATTATACAGATGGCAGAGGCATCGTAGCGCAAATAAAAATAGTACACAAGACATAGTAGGGTATGGGATACCAGTGGTTTCTTTCGGCACCGTGTAAACTCACTGGCCTATGCCCTGGAATTTTATGCAAAATCAGGAAGCGTGGATACCCGTAGAAGCACGCCAGGCCATATGTGAAATTAGTAGCTGGTGTGGTTTACCTGTTACCATTGTCATGTGGGAAGGCCTAAATAGGTCAAAGTGGGTGGTGCGTCAAGTACCAAGCGCTGAAGCACAATCATTCACTGAAGAATAAAGGCAACATGCATCTGCCTGTACATCACATGGCTTGCAAGTGTGAACCTCGGTATTGTAAGATTAAGGTTTCGAGCAGAGGCAGAGAAACAACTGCACATGAACTTTTGGAAGCCTTCCATGTCGGGAAAAGAGGCACAGAATGCGTCAGCGCTAATTTTGTGTGTCTGGAAACGATACGCAATTTTTTACTTGTTTTCTTTGTCATGACAATCCTGTGTCCATGTGCTTATTATTGTATGTTTCTTCTGGTTTTATAGGCAACTGTAATAAATTATGAGTGTAGCGTCAATAGTGTTTGGTTTTGTGTCCTTTGTATTCATTTTTATTTGCACTGCGACGTCTTCTCCAAGTATCAACTAACTAGCACAAAAACAAGTTATATATAGCCAAATGTTGTGACATTGTGAAAGGCATGGCTGTAAGAACAGTTTGAAGCAAGATTAAGATTATTCTCAAATGTGGAGTGAGTTGCTGCTGCACAGTCGTAGTCATTTTGTCTAAATTGGCAGCAAGAATGGCTGATAATGGAACACAAATTGAGATGAGATGCTAGGTACTTGCTTGCTAGCAGTCTTTCAGTGCAAAAACAGGCACTTATAGGGTCACGAAGGACGCAGCTCCAAAATTGGGCTTCGTACATCAGAAATATGTGCAATACTGTTGTAGGCACTAGTAGGACCTTATAACCAGTGGTTAGTCATGAAAAATATGCATGTTTGAACTTAAATTGGTCATAAATGCTTTAGCCACATTATTAATTCATTTAAAAAAATTAACTCTTACAGCATTCAGAGCAGTGGCATATGTTTGCCCCTTTTCAAATTTCTTGCAGAATATTTTTCATTTGTGCGATGGAGTGGAGTGTTATTGAATGCAAATCGAGGTCTTAAAGACCACTCACTCGGAAGTTTGTGCAAACGAGTGCTGCTTTTTTGTACGAACAAGGCTTCTACACATTGTCGTAGCTGTGATGCTTTTGCAGTGCATTCAGTCATTTTAGTTATGTAAATCCTTGCCTGCAGGAAACTACAATTGATCACACCTTTGGTTGAAGAAGCACCTTGCCCCACTCGCCATGTCCTTAACGCTACCACATTGTCTGTAAGTATAGGTTGTATTTTGTTTGTTTACTCCTTGGCTGAAATGTCCCACAGAGGCATAGTTTCTATGCAATTGTTTCACTTTCATAGTCTGTTTTTTGAGCCGTGTGCCTCTATGTAGAGCTAATTTGTAAAGTTATCACTTTGTGTTATGAGACCACAACAGGCTATAAGCAAAAATGCAAAATATGTTGGAAAGATGTGTGCTGTTTGAAAATATATGTAATGTATTGCAATGATAATGGAAGCGCGTATTGTAGGGCAAGTAAATATTAGCTAGTTATTAATAGACTGCATCCCCGATGTATCTTTATGGTTCGTTGTTGCTACATGGACATCATACGCACATATAATGCAAAAATACTTAAACAACAATGGCACAATATCCTTCTGGCCAGCCTTACCAACTCTCCGAATTTTGTTTTGTTTATCAGACATTCCTGGCCTTACCTCGTGCCAACATTCAAATGCTGTCAATTAGAATATGTGCTACCTGAATATGCAGGGATGGTACTATACTCATGGAATGAAATGCAACAATGAAATTTTAAATTAGAACACTCCATATGTAGAATTATGTTGTTTCGATTCTGGTCAATAAAGGTCGTGTAGACTCTGATCTGAGTGTACAAGCCAAAGTTATGATAATCTTATTTGCCAAAAGTTACTAACTGGAGGCAGTAATGGAAGTGGAAGCATGCACATTAGTCCCATAATGGCACCTTTCGTTCTGTGAGTACTGTACAGCTTGTTACTGCATACACTTAATATTTTCAGTGTGTAATTGTAATTGTAGGTCGTGTTTCTGGTCCTCCTTTAAGTTAGTCCTCTTTTATTAGCTAAGTGCAGTCACTAAATTAAGATTACTTGTGTGCCTCAGCACGTCCCTCTAACACATTCTTTTCATGACTAGGGCATTGTAATATGAATTAAATGAAAGCAGATAAATGACTTGAAGAAGGTATTACATGTATGTATGGAATGCTTAGGAACAAGATAAAGTGGTGGCTTGGCACATTTGATTGGTCACAACAATAGCAAAGGCTGAGAATTGGATGTGTTATATCACAATCTGCATACACATAATACATAATTTAGGTCATAGCTTTGCAACAGGGGCCTTCCTCTCGCTGATTTTGATAAACTGCTTGTCTTTTGACTTTGAGAAGTATTTCTAGGCAGGTTAGACATGCACAAACTGATAGCCAGTCTTGGTAAATGAAGGATGTACATTGAATATGAGGAGACAATGAATTCGATATTGCGATTAGCAAAACACCATCTTCTTTTTTCTTCAGTGTGACTTGCTTGGTTGCACATGATAAAGAACATGTGAAAATTGGTGAGCATGATATTTTTTTATTCAGTTGTCTTTGGAACTTTCAATTCATAGGACTCTATTCGGAAGGAATAGTTGCACATTGTTTGTTGACTCACTCTTAAATATTATCATGTACTCAATACAAACTTGTTCAACACAATGATAATATGTTTGGATTGTACAGATATTTTTGAAAATTCTCGTTGTTGACAGCACAATATCTCGTTTACCCTGTAGCAGGCATGTCTGCAGCACCATTTGTTTGTGCAGAAAAGCACTCCAGCATACTTTTGTGGAAGCTTCACTGCGTTGCATTCACATAAACTGATGGTATTATAAGAGCAATCTTAGACAGATATTTCTTGAGCACATGTCATAAGAGACCATCTGTTTTAAGCACTATATGTATAATATCTTTTCTTTTATACTGTTTGACAGTCTTCCTTTGTGATATAGTAGCATCATTGCTCTGCTTTGAAATACTAATTTCCTTTTATGCTAAGCTCTTGAACTGTAGCTTTCGGCATTTTATTTATTTATTTATTTATTTATTGCCATTTTGGTGGTTATGTATGCTCCTTTGCTTTCGTACCATTGTTTTTCTTTTTGTTCTCTGTTGTCTTACTTTTCCCGATGCATGTATGTCTCTTACTGAACTGTTTGAACCTGTGTTTTCACTGTGCTACTTTTTATATTGCTTGTTTACAATGTGCTAGTTTAATCACTTGCATGCATACTGCTTTTATACTTGCGTGTCTTGTAATCAACTAATGTCTTACCAATAAAAGGTCCCCATGACAGTTTTGCTGTGGCACTTTTTCCTTTAGCTCTTACACCAGCATAGTTATGTATCGTTTGGATTAATAATAATTAAGCTTCGACTAATCTGCATGCTTAAGTGGTCAGGGCTCCTACAGGAACTGTTAGAAAGAAGTGCTGGGTGAAGCAACTGTTACCAGCTGAATTTATTTCAGTTGTCAAGTATTATCGTTGCCGCCCTCAAGTTTCTAAATTATTCTGTAAATGTTTGTCTTAATTATGCCATATTGACTGCATAGAAATGAAAATGGAACAACAGTGGGATTCTGATGGGGTTGGCTGTGCAAGTAACCTTGTGAAGTTCCATCTGTGTGCAAAATGTAATGCATTCTGTATTGTTGTCAGTCTGCAGAAATAATTCTGTCAAGAGCTTTTGGTGACAGACATGAAAAAGAAGTGTGAGGAGTGCAATTCTACTAGTTTTTAGCTTGGGCTCACTTTGGTAACCGTTCAGTCAAAGTTGTATACAGTATATGCTATGTAGTCAAAATGTAAAAGTTCTCCCAGATTTGTAGATAATATGAATACATTGTCTTCTCACAAAATGCCTAAAATAGACTTATTGATGATTGATTAATGGAGTTTATTAATGCAAGGGCCAAATTATAGCCAAAGCGTGCCATGCAAATGGCGATGAGCTGTCAGTGGAAAAAATTAATCGCAAATAGTAGATGCAACATGGTGGAAAAGAGGCCTGAATTCTTATCGCTGTGAAGTGTGTAAAATATACAAGTATTAAAATAATGACAATGACTGGTGACATTGTGCTATGTCCATAAAAGTTCCATTACAAAGGATGACGTAAAACATGTCAGTGACAGTAGCACATTCACCAGAGCCCTTTAATGCAAGGGCTGGGAGGCACATGCTCTACAAGAATGCTATTGCAGCTAAAATAAGCTTACTAACTGGTATTATATTAAGGAACATGACATCTGCCGTGATGGTATGGCAACTGGGGTGTTGTTCGAGAGCTTGTGTTGTCTCATGGGCTGATCTTGCAGCAGATATGAGGTATGTGCTTAGATGACATTGAAAACTGCTTTGGGTTGGAATTTCAGTACATGCTAAAGAGTGCCCAGTGCTGTAAACTAATTTGTTGCCTTTTGTGGATTTTTCTATACCATATCAGTAGGTATGGACCTGAAACTCGAATATTTCTCAGAGTAGGTTTTGATCTCCCAAGTTTCAAAAAGTTCCGACACAGAATATCCAGTTCTTGATGACTGACATTCCCTTCTTGTAGTGCGTCATGTTATTTTTTTTAGTACTGTAAAACAAGGCAAATATGTAGGTGGTATAATTAAGCCAACAGCAGGACAGAGGTCTCTCTAACCTTTTTAATATCCTTGTGATGCACAAATTGCCAGCCACCTATATCACTGAATTTTCAATATCATCACATACGTCCTTGCTGCCTTCACCTGCTTTCTTTCCTTGGCTATCTATTGGTCTCCATGAATTGTATGGCAAGTTATTGATCTTCCTTCTTGCATCTAGAGGAACAAATAATCATGGCAAGGATATCAAGGGAAATGGTATCATCATCATAAATGTTAATTAACTTACTTAACCTTTAAGGGCACTAACTGGGATGTTTTATAATGGGAGAGCACCAAAAGAAAACAAAAGCACACAATGTTCTCCTTTTTTTTTCGGACATGAGAGAGTCTTGCAAAAGATGTAGTTAAATAAAGTGAATACTAAAGTATATCAGGGTTCCGGCAGTCATATTACGTAGCAGCTGAATGAAAAATACAAAAGGGAAATATAATGAATAGTACCTGTAGCTAAGTAACAAAACTTATATAGCTTGCAATTCTCTAAATTTTATCGTGTCGCAGTCGTATCCGTGCCAAGGAAAGCATATGTCGCCTTGAAAAAGACAAATCCACCTGTCAGAAAATTGGCTCCGGCTTTCACCTTGTTCTCGTTTTACTAATCGTCTTAAATTCCCATCTCCCGCCTTGCCGGTGTTTTCCCTGAACCTATCTTGTCCTCCTCTCATGCAGCACTCAACTAAAATATCCTGAGTGCCTCCCACCAAACAAAAGAGCACCACCAGGTAGCAGGTGTTCTGTGCTGTGGGCTCCACATTCTGGCTGCCTTTGAAGGAGGCAACGACTGCAGCATGGCAGGCCACCAGGCAAGCTTCTCTGCGAGCCGGTCGGCCCCAGAGGAGGAGCGAACGTCGGTGCGCATTTCCCTGCAGCCCTCGCAGATTGCACTGCCCACGTATCGCCACTCATCCGGGGGCAGCATCAGCCTCGGCGGCCGGCGCTACTCAGGCCTGCTGCCTATGCTGTTTGACCGGGCGGCACGCTCCTGGTGGGACCCACGCTTTGACTCGCACATCCTTGAAGCCCAGTACAAACGGAGCACATTTCCGCAACTACGCCAGCGGTTCCAGTATGCCCTCTGCTACTGTGTGCTGGCTTCCCTGCTGTACTGCATCTACTCGGCCAGCATGGTGCGGCCGCACTGGGTTGCCGCGGTTGTGGTGTCACTGCTGGTATCAGTGTCGAGCATGGCTGCTCTTGTGTTCACCCAATCACGGCACTATACTGCCAATTATGTCAAGGTGTCACTAGCCACCGTGGTTGTGCTGTGCACGGCATCCCTTTCAGTGTTTGCGCCAATTGTACACGAGCGTGGCGATGACAGTGCAGTTCACATTTTGTCTGTGGGGGCCTTCTCGCTCTGCATCCTGGTGCTCATGATCACATACGCACTGCTGCCAATGCCCCTGTATTTGGTTGTGGCTGTTTGCAGTGCCTACTCAATACTTTTTGAGATCTTTTCGGCACTGCTCATTCCCACCCTTACGGGCACTGTTGTGGCTGTGCGCGTGCTCCTTCAGCTCTGCGTTCATCTCGTCGGTCTGCACACCCGGGTGATGACTGAGATTGGAATGCGTAACACATTCTTCAAGGTCGGCCAATCACTCATGGTGCGTCGTGATCTTGAAGTGGAGAAGCAGCTTAAGGAAAAAATGATTCATTCGGTCATGCCGCCCAAGGTGGCCGAGTGGCTTATGACCAATGCAGAAGAGGATGACACGTCCTCCGAGCAGCCTCGAAAGCCTTCAACCAGTCCCCGGCCCTCACAGATGATCTTCCGTCCCTTCAACATGCACCGCATTGAAAACGTCAGCATCCTCTTTGCTGACATTGTTGGCTTCACACAGATGAGTGCCAACAAGTCTGCCGAGCACTTGGTGGGCCTTCTGAATGACCTTTTTGGGCGCTTTGACTATCTCTGCAACAAGCTTGGATGCGAGAAGATAAGCACTCTTGGCGACTGCTACTACTGTGTCTCCGGCTGCCCCGAGCCGCGTCCTGACCACGCCCGTTGTTGTGTGGAAATGGGACTTGCCATGATACGTGCCATTGCCGAATTCGATGAGGACACTAATGAGTCGGTGAACATGCGTGTGGGTGTTCACACAGGCACTGTACTGTGTGGCATCGTGGGCACCAAGCGCTTCAAGTTTGATGTCTGGTCCAATGATGTCTCCTATGCCAACAAGATGGAATCAACTGGACGACCTGGCAGGGTGCATGTGTCAGACAGCTCCCATGCATTCCTCCTTGACCATTACTACATGGAGGAAGGGCCAATGGACCTAAGTGAGTAACGGTACTTTCCTCCTTATGTTTAGCATTGATAGCACGTTGCTTATGATGTGTCTTGAGAATGACTTTGATAGTGTCTTGTGCAAGTCTCTTACTACCTTCTTCATGATGGACCACAATGCTTTCTATTTCACCCAGCTGCCACATGTAGGCCACACTGCACTGCTTCTTCCACTTATACGTGAAATAATTTTTCTGTGATATCCTTTTAGTTAGATAAAGCACCCAGACAACTTCACTGTCATCAGCACCTGGCACTGCAGAACTGTATTGGAACGTAGAAATTACCTGTTTCCACACAATGCAGTGCTTACTGCTTAAACATTACTACTGCTCCCTGTTTGCTGAAGCCAAATGGCTGCTTCATTTTTTCATCTCGAGTCCCATCTACCTTCCACATGCTGTCTTGCAGGCTTAGAGAACTTCATTGCAGCTTGCATACGCACTTTCCATAGCAAGATCAGTGTCTTGGTGCTTCAAATCGAGACTTGTGTGCACCCTGCAGCTGGGTACTGAGAGTTGCAACTATAATCAGTTTGCACTTGTGCAATGTTATACAAGTTATGCAATGCAAGGAGACTAGCAATTACAATCTTTTCTTTATTTGTGTCATTACTTCTTGCCTTAATGGCAACCACATGAAACATATTTCTCACCTAGTTTTGGTTTGGCATCATCTAGTGTCGCTCTATCTATTTTGGACTTCATGACGACCACACTGTTACCCCTGCTGAAATGTGCTTCATGTGATTACCAATTTATACGGATAAACCATGATGCATTTTTTAATGTGATACCATTTTATGTGGACCTCACACACTTTGTAGGTATCCATCTGACAACAAATATGAGCCGATCCCAAAGGCAGTGCAAGCTAACACAGTGTCTCCAAGCACTAGCTACCACAAGAGAATAATGTGAGAAACTGGCATGTAATGCACCTGCAAGATATTTCAAAAAGCGACTTTGGCATGGGAGAAGCACACGTGCGATCATGGACTAATGTTTATAGCATTGAGTTGCTGTGCTGGAAGACAGAGATTTGATCCCACCATTGGTCACACATTACTTTATAGCATTATTGGCAGACTTCACTCACTTTGGAGGTATCTAACAGAAAACATTAGGTGTGTTGAGCGTACACGATTGTGTCACAGTGTGTACAAAACTGCTAAAGAGTTGCTCATGCATACGCAGCTGTCAAGACATCACAGTCATCACAATATATGTATGCTATGGCATGCTCAGAGAGTTATTGGTGCTAAGTTCCAGCCTAGTTCTTCTTACCTTTTTTTTACTATTAATAGCAGCGCACTTATGACGTGATCTGAAGTGACTACACCAATGCTGAGCAATGATGCACCAAAACAGTGTCGGAACTAAGTTCATATGGTTGCTGCTTTGGTCAACTCTGAAAAACAAAAATTGACATCCACCCGAATTATAGCATGAAGCTACAAAGTAGAGCAACCGCCCCAGAAAGGTGTTGGTCCTGAGTTTGAGTCCTGGACTAGGAGGAATTTTTCTTCAACTGCGAGGCTTTCTTTCTGAGAAACTCGTATGGATTTCCTTTGTAGCTTTGTGCTACAATTCGGGTGGATGCGAATTTTCCCCTTTCATGTATATACTTTCCTCCACCTTGTGGACTCCGCAAAACTGATTTGCCATATTTGGTTAACCCTGTGAGTATAAGCAGGATGTACAAAACAAAACTGATTGAGTCAAAGATTCACATCAAAGCAACATGCTTTTTTTTTTAACTGTAATAGCAAGAAATAATATATATGTAAACAAAAGTTATGAGTCTGCCCATTGCACCCATTCTAGATAGAGGTATTGAAAACTGAATTTAAAAAGTTTGCTTTCAAATTGTCAATTTTTTAGTGTCTTCGGTCAGTAAATAATAATACAAGGCAGGTAATTGCATCATTTTAATAAAGTATATGGTATTACAGTATGTCTAAGGTCTTTTGTGCCACAGTAAGAGCTATTTATTTGTGATACAAGTGAGACAGGTGATAGCCACCACAGTCCATTTTTCTTCCCACTTTTTGTTTTGATAGGGACCAAGAGAAATTCGTCAGCAACTTTTCAGGAATCTAAAAACCATATAATAGCTAGTCCAAAAAATCTTGAAAGAACTGCCTTGTCAGAGCTTATGGGTAAAAGGCAGTAAAAGAGGAATCCTCAGCAAAGGAAAAATTTTGTTGTGATGCAGCATTGGATCTCACTGAGTGCACCACTAAGAGATTTAAACATTGTTAACTGCAGTGAAGCAGTGGAGAAAAGTGTAGTGCATGTAGGGAAGGAAGATTTAAAGACACAAGCTCACTTGCCAAGCTCACAATATTTTCCATATTGAACTTGTTAAAAATATGAAAGAACTGCTCATCATGACCTCTCTTTAGCCTCCTTTCATTTCAACTAGAAATCATGTGAGAAATTTATGGAGTGGTTGCTTTAGTATTGACTGGAAGGCTTATTTAATTCCATCAAGAAACTGCATAAACTTAGGCTAACTGGAGTGAATTAACTCTGCCATGGCATGCTGATGCACTTAGAGGCTACAGAATGATGCAAGTGAGAAACGTCATCTGTTGATGGAAGCTGAAGTGAAGGTTTCTCACAAATTCTATGAATCATGCATTGCTGTTGCTAACACTAAAAATCTGTTGTTACTCCATTTGGAGTTATGACTGGGCTTGTTTGAGGAGGAGAATGTGTTTTTGCTGTTTGGTAGCCCTGCAGAGGCCACAGGTATTAACTGTAACACATTTTTGACATTGTACTCTTTACTATATACTGTATTACTTCCTTGACACTGGGACTACAAGAATTTAAGGCACAATAAAGGCAAATATATAGTTAACATGGACTGTTAAAATGTTCTAGAAAGCTTTCAGCGCTTGTTTTGTGCCAGGAAAAGACTTAGTTTAAGAGTTAATTGCATCTGGAGGGTCCGCACACCTTTAGCGCAGTTCAAATCACCTGCCCCTGAGTGGGGAGTGATGATGCTACCTATGTCATCACTGACCTTTACTGCCATTGGTTAGTAAAACGGTGCCTGACAGATGGCGCCATGGTGTTTTGCACAAAACACAAACATGTGGTCAAGGAGGAACCGAGGCAAGGCAGAGCATTGGAGTTGCTGCTTCAGCTGCTCTTGGTCAAGTGGCATGGAGTGTTCAGGCATCTCGCAACATCACATAGACCTGGAATTCTGTGCTACTTGCAGTTTATGTGAGTTTCACGAGCCAGCAAAACCAGCGCAGCATGATGTGATACTGAAACTACAGAAACACGAAAGCGCAGGCAGCACAGAGTCAAACAAAAACTAAACCTTTCGACCATCTGTGTCATCCTCAAGGGTAACATCAATGAGTTCTTTTTGCTAGAGATCGAATAGAACTGGACAAGAGCATTTTCTTTCATCTTATAATGCTATGCAATTATCTTTTTATTACGAGTGCTTGAGTACTAGTGACAGAAGTATTATGAGCAGTGCCTATGTCATCTGACTAGTACCTGAATGTTGTGGGGGAGTCTCTAATTGTGTCCTACATTTTCCTCAATTTCTCGATTACTAAAGCCCTGTCTGCGATAATATTGACACCTTAGACGTTCTCAACCAATAATCAAACCTTTACTTGACTTAATATTCGCCTTTAGTGTCCTTTTAAATCAGGACTACCACTTGTATTTACTGTAGGCAGATTTGTTAGTTTCATCTTTATTAACAGTCTCTTGCAGCTTCTGTGTGTATGTTTTAATGTGCCTGCACAGAGCACTAATACTGTCAGTATTGCACATGCTCTTGAGGCAACTGGAAATGATTTGTAGAATTTGAGCACCTAAGGCAAATGCCATATGTCCAATCATGTGAACAACAGGTTGTGCACTGCAGTGCATCACATTTTTCCTTGACACTTAACACATGTAAAATTGCATGTTGTTGTTTAAGGGTGTGCTGGGTCTTTTGTGGGTTCTGAGGTCGTTCTAACTTTGCATTCTTAGATCGCAAGACCTACTTCATCAGAGGCCGCAAGCCAACAGCATTCGACAAGGCGCAACAGATGGCATCACGACATTCCTGGCCTCACACCATTGGTTTTATAGAAACCGCAAAGACCATTGACACTCGAAAAGTCAGCTGCCCAGCCCACCAACCTGGGGTAAGAGCAAATTCTGTGTTTTCTTCTGTTGTTACTTATAGGTGCTCGAAAGACGTTCTCAGTGGATGTCTAGTACAGTCAAGTTATAATGCGCTATTCTTTCCTAAAATGCTGCCGACCATGGTTGGTGACAGCTTCAAAATTCCGTGGCAGATATGCCGCTGTTCAACTGTTAGTGAATTTGCATAGAGACGCCAATCAGTTATGTTCACTCAATTTCATTACATCACAAAGAAGATGTATGTCTTTCAATACTGGCCTTTCTTGTAAACTGTTCTTTATTGTGGAAGCATAGAGAGCAGGTGGCAGTGCAGTTTTGTCGTTGAAACTTGTACTGAATTCTTACGTTTTTACCAAGTGTTGTAACTTGCTGTTGATCATTCTATTCTAATCGAGCTATCATAGGGTGAGATTCTTGCATTTTGTGCAGCTTTGACTGCCTGGAACACTGGAGCAAATGCAGCTTGATGTGCAGTATGTGAGAGCTAATGTTTGCTACATCTTGGTGAAAGTGAGCTCTGGAGACGTTTAAGTAGATGTTTAAGTATAATTAAGCAGACAGGATACTGGAGACCCGCACCTCCACCTGTGGGCTAGACTCCACCACCAAGCTTCTTTTCAAGGGCCTCCAACCACCCGCTCTCATTTTGACGATCACCGAGCCAATGATAAGGAGTTGCTGCCAACTCACCAGGTCGACATGGGCCATCGGTCATGATCTCCGTCTCGCACACATTCGTCTGCATCAATATGCTGCACTTTCACTGACCTCAGGGTGAAGAGGTCACCTAGCCCACGCTGGGGAAGCTAAAGGCTAGAGGTAAGGTTGCAAGTTGTCACGACGATAAAAAGCCCACGTTACTTCCACCACAGGACGCTATGAAGCTGATGAGCCGTAACAGCGACGAAGTTGTAAGCGAAGACCTTATTGTTTTTGTTGACGGGCAGCAAGCAACAGCTTTGGTTGACACTGGTGCTGACTTCTCCATAATAAGTCCAGACGTCGCAGTTCGTCTCAGGAAAGTAAAGACGCCATGGACAGAGCCCCATATAAGGACTGCAGAAGGCCAGTTACTGATGCCTGCCGGACGATGTATGGCGAGAGTCAACATAGGAGGTGCATCTTTCGTCGCCACTTTCGTCATTCTTGACGCGTGCTGTAAAGACTTGATTATAGGAATAGACTTTCTGGGAAAGTATCGTGTGGTCATCAACATCCCAGACCGTTTGGTAACATTTTATCACGACCCCGATTCACTTGATTGCTTAGAACCACCATGCAACTCATTATATACCTCAGTGATGACAACGTTGTCATCCCACCTCGGTCGTGCACCCTTGTTTCTGTGGCATGTGACGTGCCATTCGATGGGGAAGGAGTTGCAGACCAAATAACCCCGCTTTTATTTACTCAAGATATTTCAGTTGCATGAGGTATCGTCAACGTCGTTAATGGGTACACAGATTTGTTGCTGACAGATTTCAGCATCGAGCGTCGGCACCTTCCAAGGGGCACGGTTGTAGCCTATATCGACGGTATTGCAGATGTTCAGGGCTGCTTTTCAATGCTTAAAGAAGTATCTGCATAAGATCTGTCTCCTGTTCTTGGTGTCAGCACTACCTTGCCGTAAGAAGAATGACAAAAACTCCTCGCATTACTAGCCAAGTTCGAGGACTGCTTTGCATCATCAAGGCCAGACCAATTCACCAGAACACTTGTCGTGTGGCTCTGAAAGAATGTGAAGCGATACAGGAGCAAGTAACTGGAATGCTCGAAGAAGACGTAATTCAACCGTCAAAGAGCCCCTGGGCATGGCCTGTAGTATCAGTCCAGAAGGACGGTAGCCTGCGTTTTCATGTCGACTACCGCAAGCTAAATGAGGTTACAAAGAAAGATGTCTACCCACTCCCAAATATAGATGACTACCTCAACCGGCTTCAACACTCTCGTTAGTTTTCCTCAATGGAGTTGAAAAGGGGATATTGGCAAATCTAGGTGGACCCGAGAGACTGAGAAAACCGCTTTTGTGACGCCAGATGGACTGTACGAATTTAAAGCTTTGCCCTTTGGTTTGTGCTCTGTGCCCGCAACTTTCCAAAGGCTCATAAAGACTGTGCTATAGGGGCTGAAGTGGAAAACCTGCTTGGTCTATGTCGACAATGTTACTGTGTTTTCTGCAATGTTTAATGAGCACCTGCAACGACTGAAAGTGGTTCTGCAAGCCATCCGGTTGGCAGGCCTCACTCTCAAGCCAGAAAAATGCCACTTTTACTTTGAGGAACTGCAGTTTCTTGGTCACATCGTCAGTCATGCTGGTCTTCATCCCAATCCTGTGAAAATTGCTGCCATCGCACAATTCCTTATACCGTGTGACAAGAAAGCTGTCAGGAGCTTTCTGAGCCTCTGCACATATTATTGTTGGTTTATCGCAGATTTTGCACACATTGCATCGCCACTAACTCACCTCGCAAGAGATGACGTGGTGTTTGTGTGAGGCGAGGCACAGAAAACTGCATTTTATGAGCTGAGGCAGTGGCTACAAACACCTCCAGTACTTGCCTACTTTGACGAAGCAGCTCCAAAGATGCTTCACACTGATGCTAGCAATGTTGGTCTGAGAGCAGTGCTCATGCAGTTGCAGGACAACGCTGAAAGGGTGATTGCCTATGCAAGCAGAATGCTCTCGCGCACAGAAGCCATTTACTCGACAACTGAAAAGGAATGCCTTGCTGTGGTGTGGCGGTTATGAAATTTCACCCATATTTCTACAGCCAGCCTTTAAAAGTTATGAGTGATTATCATTCACTATGCTGACTGACAAACCTGAAAGATCCTTCTGGGCGACTAGCACGCTGGAGCCTCAGGCTGCAAGAGTTCGACATGATAGTCGTGTTCAAGTTAGGGAAAAGGCGTACAGATGCTGATAGCCTGTTGTGGTCACTGATAAAGTTGGCTGCTTCATCCCATGAAGACAAAACGCTATTCCTCCATGTTCTTGATACGGCTGCCATTGCACACCAACAACATGACCCTGAGTTGCTTGCCCTTATTAATTTTTTAGACGGGCGAACTCCCAAGGCTCCTAGAATTTTTTCAAGAGGACTGTCATCATTTTGTTTATGCAACGATGTTGTCTACAAAAGGAACTTTTCACCCATTGGATGCAACTATTTACTGGTTGTTCCTACACCCTTTCGGACTGAAGTACTCCAAGCTTGTCACAACGAGGTAACTTCTGGCCACTTAGGCTACATGCAGACACTGAACAGAGTATGGCAAAGGTACTACTGGCTGAGACTTGCCATGGCCGTGAAACATCACAGACAAACTTGCCCCGGTTGCCACAGGTGCAAGTCGCCTCCAAGAAAACCAGCCAACCTGCTAAAACCTGTTCAGGTCTCACACACACCATTTGGCCTTATCGGAATGGACCTTTTGGGCACACTTCCTGCATCTAGTGTAGGAAACTGCTGAGTTATTGTCGCGACTGATCATCTGATTCGCTACACTGAAACAAAGGCTCTCCCATGAGGTAGAGCAGCACAGATGGTGTGATTTTTCATACAGAATGTTGTGTTGAGGCATGGTGCACCAACCATCTTAGTCACGGACAGAGGAACCCCATTCATGGCAGCGCTTTTAGATAATGTCCTGGTGCTCAGTGGAATGACTCACCTCAAGACAACAACCTACCATCCACAAACCAACGGACTCACAGAGTGCCTAAACAAAACTCTTGAAGATATGATTTTCATGTATGTGGATGTATGCAAATACAAAAATTGGGACGAGATCTTGCCTTATATAACTTTTGCATATAACGCTGCTAAGCAAGAAACAACATAAATGACTCCACTCAGCCTTGTTCACGGATGAGATGTACGGACGATGTTGGATGCAATGCTCCTACATGAACGCGATGGCGCTGACACGGATGCAGTTGCGTTTACACGAGGCGCCGAAGAACCTAGACAGCTCGCACGCATACAGATCTGTCAACATCAGGACTATGACGCGGGCCGCTACAATGCTCGCCATAGACCAGTAACCTACGAAACTCACGACAGAGTGCGAGTTTGGATGCCCATCCAGAGATGCGAGATTAAAGCGATACTTTGGATCGTATCAAGTACTACGACGCCTAAGTGACGCCACCTACGAAGTAGTTTCAGATAGCCCCTGTTGCACGAGGCGCTGCCAGCACTGGCCTGAAGTTGTGCACGTAATACATATGAAGCCGTACATCAGCGAGTGACTTTGCGAGGAACTTCACACCAGTGACCTCCTCTAGCATTGGGGCGAGGCTTCTTTTTAGAGGGAGGCAAATGCCGCATCTCTTCTATGTCAGTGACAAAGGCAGCGATGGAAGCTTTAGTAGGCTTCGTCTCGTGCACTGGCCTAGCGGAGATTAGAAGACGAAAAAGTCATCTTTAGGCTCAACTACTAAAACAAGCTGTTTTTGTTATACGTGTCCTCATCTCCTATCTTCGTTGCGCCGCGACAATATTATGTGTGTATGAAAATGCACTTTGTTTTTGTCACAGAGGATTTACAGGTTACGTTCATCCATCATCTTTCTTGAAAGGCGAGAATAAAGGCAACAAAGAAAACATGACTGTAGATAAAAAAAACACTGCCTAGAAACACTAAACTGGTCTAGATGGTCACAGTGTTCTGAAAGAACACTGTGACTGTTAAAAAGAGGTGGATTACTAACAGAGAAAGTCTATTACTAACAGATAACAGCGTCCCTATAACCAATGTAGTGCATGTTGTTGTACTGTAGTTTTCTGCAAGGTTAGTACTGTGCTTTTCACATGGAAAGTACTGTCATCTGTGAATGTAATAAGCCAGCATTGTATTTTAGTGCGAGAGGTTGTAAAAGAATATTGTGAATAAAAAAGGAGCTACTTCAGTACTAAGCTAGGACTTGCATCAAAAGTTTGTAGCTGCAACTGCCTGACGTGCAAAGATGTTCAAGCAGTTTGAATTTTCGAAAAGCTATTTACTGTGTACAGATTTGAACTGATGTACTGAAATGTTCTTTACTGAAATGTTTTTTTTTGCTCGGAAGTTACAATAGTGCAGTTTGCCCTAGTGCACTTTGTTTCGCCGTGCTTGACTTTAAATATGACAAGTAGACTACAAATAACTCTCGCTCAACATTCAAGAAGTTCAGTTCTGAAAATAAAAGCTGTATTATGTGGTTTCAGGAAAGATAAATTGCTGTTGTAGTCCAAGCAGACTAGAGGACCTATGTGTTCACGTAACTATCTTTAACATTTTTCCAGGACATTGAGGAAGAAGAAGTTGCTCCCATGCTACCCCCTGTCCACCGCCACAGCAGCCTCTCAACGCTGAACAGTAGCCGCAAAGATTCGGGCATTCGGAGCAGGCAGAGCAGCATTCAGGACACAGTCAGTGTGACTTTCTACTCTAAAGCACTGAATCCATATTGCTCATTATTCGTCTTTTCTTTTATCTTTGTGCCTTGTGCTTCGATGTTCTGAGTAGAGATGCTCAATAGTGAGCAAAATGATATGATATTATTGTTTCCTGTGAAAAATTGCTTACGTTTCTAAGCTATTAGTTTTTTTTTTTTTCAATTATGTCAAACAATGTGTACATTGCTGCTGCCAAGGAGCTGAGATATTTAACTTTTAAGTAGTTATGGTGCTGTAAATTTCCATTTTCCACTTTGTTTATTTTGTATGAGGCTCACTGTTGCCCACATTTCCGAGTTTGTGTGCGTGTGGATGCATCCACGTTTTCTCTCCTTTGATCTCTTTAATATATTAAACTTGCAGCAGCATGCCAAGGCTTACTCTCGGCTAACCTTTCCAGTTATTGTTAAAATTTCTCTAACCAGCGCGCACATATTTTCACATGGTGGTTGATGCATATGGTGGCCTTGTTATATGATCTAGGAGTCCATAAGATGTGTGCATGATGGGTGGGCTATGTGGTGTGAATAGCAAAATGTGGCATTGAATGTTCAGGAGGCTATTGCCCAAGGCTAGCGGTCTGACCTAACTCAGTGCCAGCTTTATCAGCAGTTTAGCTCTGAGGACCCAAGGTACAAAATGTCATATTCGCTGCTGTAGGTATCTAATTTGTTGATATTTCTCTTTAAACACACAGTGGTCTGCAAAGGAAGTATTGAGTGTGGGCAGTGCACATGGCTTACTTTAATTTGGTCACAAAGTCAGCAAGAATGAGATTAAGCCGTGTGCACCATAATTGGAGTGTATGAATCTTGCATTTGAGTTTCATGACAATCTTGATGGTGTAGAATGTAACAAGCATATAGAGTTTCCTACAAAAATTACTAGAGCGAGCTCTGGTGCTAGTATCTGTGGGAGCAGCAGTTGCGGCGGTTCAGCCAGCATGGGAATGATTTACAGTGCATGGATTTGCCTAAGCTTCATCCTTCTGGCTTCATGTGACTTTGTGACTGCAGATTGATCATTTGCAGTGACATATTACATTGTGGATGCAACAATTCGCAATGATTACGAATGTGAGCAGAGACTAATTGCCTTGCTGCCTGTAGAAAACTATCAGTTCTTGAAATTTTTGAAAGATAAAGTGTATTAAATATTGGTTCAAGAATGTTTGAAGACACAAGCACGAACACTAGACAAATCCATGTACTAGCCATCATTTCCATGGATGGTGCTCTCTGGCCTTAGATGCCCTTGCACCAATAAAGTCTAATAATAGTAATAATAATCTTTTCCATGGCAGCTGAACGATTGCTAGGCCGGAGTTTCCTCTGGTAATTTCTGTAGGAAACTGTGGTAGTAAGAGCACAGGAGATGTAGTTGAGCATGTGCAAGCTAGCACCTGTGCAAGCTATTTGGCATCCCACACAGCAGTGCTGTGATATTACAAGCAAGCTTACAATGGTTTGCTAATAGCTACCCATTCTACCAAGGCACATTTACTGGTCTCTGGTCTTGTCAGCGATGGCCCTGTGCATTCTCACTTTCCTAAAAAATTCAACAGTTTACGTGCTGTGCTTGCATTCTTCAGAACTTTTCTTTCTCTTGTGCAGCCTCTATATAGACCTGTGGATGCAGTAATATATCGCAATAGAGTTCATGTTAAATATGATTATGAGCTTTACACGAATGCCTCATTTTGAAAAGTAGGTTTTTAACATTGCACATTCTTACTTACATGAATTCAATATTTTATCTAGGCCAGATCCTTCCCTTCAAATCAGATCATGTTTGCTGGTATGGCAATGCTTGCATTCTAACCACTAGTCTTTTTGTGCTTTTAGTAACATTTCTCATAAGGGTAGCAACTGTGCCTTTCTTTATATTAGATTTCAGAAAAGTGGGTTGTTGTTTGGGCTATATGACAAATGTTTTTAAGCACATAAATCAGACCCCATTTAGTTGAACTCAAAGAGATTTTGAAAATTTTTTCGCCTTAATGGAAGTGATCCACATACTCAAAATCTATTACTGGTGCACCAACATATTGTTACGAAGAGTTGCGAAGAAATGGTTTTATTTACAGGAGATGGACGATGATTGTAGCGTGATCGCAGCGCAGCCCGGCCTCTCAAACTCCTCGTTCTCCTCGTCTTCTCTTTCTCTTCTTCTTGTCCGTGCCTTTCATATCTGTTACATTTCCCCGCAAGCAGACGAAGCCTGTGGGGTGAGTCAGGATGGACAAGCAGGGTAGAAAGGCTTCAGGTGAGCAATATGAGTCAGCTGAGTTCTGCTTGATCGCCGACTATTCCACAGTAGGCGAGCTATAACGTAAGTGAGTTCGCTCAGGCGGTCCACAACTACAAATGGGCCTGAATATTGTGACAAGAACTTTTGGCACAATACACGCTTGCGTTGCGGTGTCCAAAGAAGGACTAATTCACCTTTTTAGAGCAATACTTGTACGGGACGGTCGTCGTATCGCTCTTTTGAACGACTTTGCGAGGCCAGAGTACGAGGACGAGCTATTCGACGCGCTTCTTCGGCGAGACACAAAGTCTTCGATACAGAATCATCACTGTGCAGAACGAAGAGTAAGAAAGTGTCCAGAGGGCTTAGCGGTAGCCTTGCATACAGGAGATAAAATGGGCTATAGTTCGTGGTTTCGTGCTTCGCCGTGTTGTATGCGTAAGTGATGAAGGGCAGCACGTCGTCCCAGTTCTTATGATTGGAGGAGACGTACATGGCAAGCATGTTGGTCAGCATTCTGTTTGTCCTTTCAACGAGGCCATTGGTCTGTGGATGATACGGCGTGGAATGGCGGAACTATAAAGTGCACAAACGAAGTAACTCTTCAATGGCATCAGTCGTGAACTGGCGACCACGGTCGCTGATGACGACACGTGGTGGGCCATGACGAAGAACCACGGAACGCAGCAGGAAGACCACCACGCAAGCAGCCACGGAAGACAGTATGGCTGCAGTTTCTGCATGCTGTGTAAGATGGTCTACGCAGACAATTATCCAACGGTTCTTGTTGTTAGATAATGGGAATGGACCCAAAAGGTCAATGCCTACTTGCTTGAACGGTGTACTGGGCGGTGTCAATGGCCAAAGGGGACCCGGGGCTGCGGTGGTCGTTCGCTTGTGACGTTGGCACGTTTCACAACTAGCGACATAGCGCTTGGTTGTTTCGTACATCTTGGGCCAGTAAAAGTGCTCCTGCGTGCGGTGCAGCGTTCGTACGAAGCCGAAATGGCCGGATGTCACATCGTCATGCATGGCGCGTAGAACGTCGGAGCGGAGACTCTCGTGGACAACAAGCAGAAAACGCGCTCCATGCCCGGAGTAATTAGTTTTGGAAAGCAATTTATCACGGTCAGTAAAGCGACCGCTGCCTTTAGAAGTACGGGCGGCGACAAAAAGCGGATCAAGGGTAACATCATCTCATTGTTCTCGCTGAAAGTCTGCCACATCAGGGAACGTAGAAGTAACAGCAGCGAGACAGTCGTCAAAATTCTCAGCATCGCCGTCGGTAGTCGCAAGAGGAATCCAAGAGAGGCAGTCTGCGTCAACGTGACGACGGCCACTCTTGTACGATACCACAAAGTCGTATTCCTGGAGGCGCAGCGCCCAACGTGCGAGGCGACCAGAGGGATCGCGCAAACCGACCGGCCAGCATAAAGAATGATGGTCGGTGATAATCTTGAATGGTCTACCGTAAAGATAACATCTAAACTTTTGTATGGCGAAAACGGCTGCCAGGTATTCCTGTTCCGTAACCGTATAATTGCGTTCAGATTTGCTCAGGCAACGGCTGGCATATGCGACAACATGTTCTGCGTGACTATGACGTTGTACAAGCACCGCTCCTATCCCGATTCCACTAGCATCAGTGTGAACTTCAGTCGGGCAAGATGGATCGAAGTGACGCAAGAGGGGTGCTGACGTTAGTATAGACTTCAGATGAGAGAATGATGTGTCACACTCTGGTGTCCAATTGAAGGATGCATTCTGTCGCAAAATACTTGTTAATGGGTAAACGATGTCGGCAAACCGGGGAACAAAACGACGAAAATACGAATATAGGCCAATGAATGAGCGGAGTTCTCGTGCTGACTGCGGTGGTTTGAAGGAACTCACCGCTTCAATCTTACGAGGATTGGGTCTGACGCCATCCTTGTCGACTAAGTGTCCCAGGACCAGTGTTTGACGTTCGCCGAACTGACACTTTTTTTAGTTTAGGACCAGTCCAGCTTTCTCAATGCAGTCGAGAACGAGGCTGAGGCGTTCGTTATGTTCTTCAAACGTGCGGCCAAAGATTACAACATCATCGAGGTAACACATGCATATCTCCCACTTTAGATCACGTAGTACTGTGTCCATGAATCTTTCAAAGGTGGCAGGAGCATTGCAAAGGCCAAAAGGCATAACATTAAATTCGAATAGGCCATCTGGAGTCACGAAAGCGGTCTTTTCCTTGTCGGCAGGGTCCATAGGTATTTGCCAATACCCCGATCGCAAATCAAGTGTTGAGAAGTAAGAAGCAGTGTGTAAGCAATCAATGACGTCATCGATTCGCGGTAGTGGATAGACATCCTTCTTCATCACTGCGTTTAGATGTCTGTAATCCACGCAGAATCTCCAGGAGCCATCTTTCTTTCAGACCAGGATTACCGGGGCTGCCCATGGACTAGATGACTCTTGAACGACACCTTTATTCATCATCTCCTTGACTTGCTCTGCAATAACTTTGCGCTTGGACGATGACACTCGGTAGGGCTTCTGGCGGATGGGGTGTGCTAAGCCGGTATCTATTCTGTGACGAGCGCGGGACGACGGTAAATAAAGGGGTGCATCTCCATGCGTGAAGTCGAATGCAGCCTCATGTCTGGCAAGGACTTGTACCAGTGCTCGCCGTTCCGATGTACCGAGAGCCTTGCTGATCATGCCAAGCATTAGCTCTTCAGAATGGTGATTATCGCAAGGAGAGCAAGCTGTAGAGACGTCCGTAGTTAGTGCCGCTTTTTAGCTACATGCGGCTTCATCGAAGAGAGCGATTTTCATACCGCGAGGAAGGACAACCGGCATGGTGGAACAGTTCAGCGCCCACAATGTGGCGATTCCTTTCGTCATGCACATGACCGAGCAGGGCACAAGTATATCTTTTTTAGCACAGTTTATGCGGAGAGGCCTAACTACAAGGTCAACACAATCATCAACAGTATTTGCAGAAACACGAACGGGCGTCAGGCACCACGATGGTGCAATCACTTCATCAAGAACACTGAGTGTGTCTGTGTCCCTGTCTTCACCACCCGAGCTTTGTTCGGAATGTGCTGATATAAATAACTTGTTCAATGATATTTCGCCACAACCACAGTCCACGGAAGCGCCGCACTGTTCACGAAAATCGATACCAAGAATAATGTCGTGCGAACAACGAGAAAGAACAAGGAATTCCGACACAAACACTTTCCCAGCCAACAAAACACTCACAGCACAAACACCAAGGGGATGAAGCCACTCGCCGCCTACTCCACGAAAGGTAATACCGTTATTCCAAGAAAACATAACTTTGTGGCCTAGCCGGTTTTTGAAAGCGAGGCTCATCACAGACACAGTCGCCCCAGTATCGACTAACGCTATGGTCGGTATTCCGTCAATCGAGAAATTCACTTTGTTTTTGAACATCACAACAGGCAGAGGTATTTCTTGCAAAGACCGTCCGGCGACCACACCTCCATTGGCTGCGGATGCTAGTTTCCCGGCGGCGGTGAGGAAGAACGGCGACGAGGGGACGGAGAGCGACGGGGACGGTTATTTGGTGGCGTCAAACTCCACTCAGATGCTGGCGAATCGCTGCGTGTGGTCTCGTGTGAGAAGTGGTCCATTGGGAGCAAATCGGTCGTTCGCAAGTCATATGAAGTACGGGTCCTGGGTGGCGAGAACATCGGTGGTGTCCTACGTGATTGACGGCCTTGGCGACGATACCGAGCTATATGGCCTGTGGAACCGCAGTTGTAGCACACGGGAGGGTCGCAGTTCACAGCGTCTTCCTCGAAACGAATGGTAGGCGGCTGCGGTCGGCGAGAAAGTTTGTTGTCACGTGGATAACGTGTCTCTGCTGCTTGCTGAAATTTGTTATATCGTTCATAAGTCGCGTTGTGGTACTAGTAGGGTCGGTGCTGTTCTTGTCGCAGCCTGACAGAAGTCACAGGGCCTCGGGGGTGAAAACGCGGCTGCTCTCGTTGTGGCCGAGCGTCATAAGTAGGGCCTCTGTCGTAGAGACGTGGCTGCTGTCAGGGCGCGAGTTCATAATCCTGAGTGCCTCTTCCCGCAGGATACGTGGAGAAGGATGCCACGTTTGGCTCGAAATCTGGTGATAGGCGGAAGCTATGAGTGCCTGGATGTGTCACTTGCGCGTGCAGGCTGAGCTCTTCCCGAACTATTTGTCGGATCGTTGATGCCAGATCGAGGGGCTGGTTGCTGTCCATGCTTGCAACTGTCGTCACATTGGCTAGCCTGCCAAACTTCGGCGTGATGTGCCTTGTCTTCAGTTGCTCGAAAGTACGACAGTGCCGAATGATGTCAGCGACGGAAACCAGGTTGTCTTTTGCGATGAGGAAATTATAAACATCCTCAGCGATTCCTTTTAGGATGTGCCTGACTTTGTCTTCCTCGGACATTCCAGAGTCCACCATCCTACACAGTTTTATTAGTGCCTCAATGTAGGTGGTGCAGGTTTCGCCTGGCACTTGTGCACGCTGCAGTAGCGTCTGTTCTGCCCTTTTCTTTTTCGTCGCGGAGTTGCCGCATCGCTCTTTGATTTCCGAAACAAATCTTCCCCATGTTGTGAACGTTTTCTCGTGATTGTCGAACCACAACAACGCAGTATCCGTTAGAAAGAACACGACGTTCGAAAGCTGAGAAGTGCTGTTCCACTTGTTGGCGGCACTCACCCGGTTATAATGGATGAGCCATTCCTCGACGTCTTCGTCCGATCTTCCGGCGAAGGGACGCGCATCTCTCAGTTGTAGAACGGAACTGGTCGGCGCAGCAGTTGGAATAGGCCATTGTTCGTCTGTGTCGTGGGACATATTCAACTCCGGTGGATTCGGTGGGAGTCCAGCAAAGTGACGGCTCCGTTGAAGAACTTGTGGTTCAGCCTCCGTCTTCGGGTGTCGATTACCCAGCACCTTCCACCACAACTGTTACGAAGAGTTGCGAAGAAATGGTTTTATTTACAGAAGATGGACGATGATCGTAGCGTGATCGCAGTGCAGCCCGGCCTCTCAAACTCCTCGTTCTCCTCGTCTTCTCTTTCTCTTTTTCTTGTCCGTGCCTTTCGTATCTGTTACAATATCAACAATACAAAAACATGCCATAGAGCAAACATAGAAAGAGACGTTTTTTTATTTGCATGATGCAGTGCATTCTTTTATGCACTCTTACTCAAACTATTGGAGTAGTTGTTACTAGCCAGCACTGTGTAAATAATTTGTACACTGTCACCCAGATTTCACCTAGCTTGCTCACAATTCCTTCAGTGCCTTGATGTTCAAAACACGCACAAAATTATTTAAGGAGTTATCAACTGCATCACATGAGAACGCAGCTGGTTTTTGTGGCTCCTAGGAAGTGTGCTCGCCATAATTATCAGCCTGCAGAGGCACCTCGAGCACCTCCTCAATCTTTGTTCTTGTGGCTAATAAATATCATTAATTGGAAAGGTGTTTGATTCTCAAATTTTTCGTATGTTGGCATCACTGTGCCATCTTGGAGCCCCTTAGACTATGAGCATCATGTTGCACTTAATATTGAACATGACTATCTCTTGCTGCTGTCACATGTGCAGTCTTTATCTTCAATACATCTTTGCAGTTCTAAAGATTTTAACTTTTTATTAGTGTTACATTGCTGGCACTTGTGATTCATCCTCCTGTCTTGGCAGAACAGGTAATGGTGGCAAAATGATGTAACACATTTCTGATAGAGCAGATGTTGCAAGTGTAGCCTTGAGGAGAAAGAAAAACTATGAATATACAAATATAATTAGCTGTGTCTATAATGGAGCTGAAAAGATACAGTTATGTTATTAATACTAGTTGTTTCCCTTTTATCTAAATTACTTGCATAGCTTGACTTATTTTGCGTCATGTTTTATGCTTTGGTTCCTTAAACAGACAAGCACAAGCATGCCCAAAAATGAGTTCTTTAGCACTTCAAAATTGTTTGGCTCAGCCCACTATAGAACAGAACAGTTACGGCATTAACACAGCTGCTTTGTTTGTTCTATTATTTAATGTGGCAGGGCTGCTGAATAACAAAACTTATCAAGATGGAATATTGCAGGAGTTTCTTGCTGCTAATCTGCTATGGCTAATTGATTTTGTTTTTTCTTAGTAGTGTGATGTTGACCTGGAATATTTTGTGATCATCTGTGCTTAGCACTGATAGTCAAACATATATTTGTGTATGATGAAATAGTCTTATCATAAGTCCTACAGTTTATAACAAGAGCAACGTGTCTGGCATGTGTTATGAAACATTCCCTTGGTTAAAAAGTTGACGTCATTGGAATTTCGTGAGTCTAAGCCTTACACTTAGACAGATTCAAAGCTTGTCCTCATTTTAATGATGGCTGTTAGATATTTGGTTGTCATGCACTTCATATTTGGCTATGTAGAACTACTTTTTTCTTTTTGAAACTGGCACCAAAGAAGTGAAACAAATTTATGTACGATGTAGAGGTGTGGGCAATGCTGCCAACCCCAGGAGCTAGATAACTTCCAACTTGGACTAAAAAAAAGGGGGGGGGGGGGGAATTCCCTAGGTTTTAGTAGATTTTTGCAAGCACCATGGAATCGTTGCCAAGGCCTTATGCTATGTTTTCTGCATGGACGAATTTGCTCAGATTTCTATGCAAGTGACAACAAATTTTGTAGGGAAGTTTCTTATTAACTTGTTTTAGAACTTGAATAGTTTAGTCATTGCTCTGAAGCTGAAACGATGTCTCATTTCATGTCCTTATGCTTTCAACGGTATTTATTAGCACAGTGTCCAACCATTGGCAAAGAATGAAGTGAAAGCTAACCGAGATTACCTTGTGTGCTTTCACAGTACGGAGGCATTGTTTATTTTTTCTCCAAAGACTTTCACTATATTGGTTGACAAATGCGATAAAGCTCAAAGTATATCCATGTGGACGATAAAAAAGATGACACCAGCGTTAACCCCATTTCTTGATTAGTAGCTGAGGGTTGTGGGAGATACGAGGATTCTCCTCCGTACTCTTGGGACAAAGGAACGACAACACAGTAGTGCAAACAGTCACAAGGGCATTTATTGCACCTTTCATAGATCAATGCCTGCTAGCCGAGTTGCTATCCCCAAAACATGCCGATGGGCGCGCGACAAATCTAGAAGTCCGACTCACCACGACCGCAAAGCGAGCGAATATGTTCGCCCCATGCTGGATCCCAACGCCTGGTCGTTCGCGTGTACAGTCACGCCAACGGTGTCCAAGGCGGCCACGCGAGACGGTCTCGCAGAACCATGGATTGGCGCGCGCGCGCGGTACGTCCGGCGCTGTTCGCCGACCCGCCGGGAAAGAGCAGCCCCTTGTCCCTCGGCGCCCGAGTAACCCCGCCGCGGCGCGACGGTCGCGACATCTCTCGCACCGCGCTTGTACCACGCCGCGGGCGCCAGGCCACGCGAGCCGTGCGGGAAAACAGCATATCAGGGGATGCGCTATGCGGGAAAAACATCAGGGGACGCGCGAGAGTCGCGCATCCCCACATCCCCCCAACCTTAAATCACTACATATTCCGGCGAAACATTTCACACAGTCTAACATCAACACGTGCTTCGCGAACAATGTGGTACATGCAACAGTGGCCGCGCCGGGGAAATGTCCACACGCTGTCCATAACATGCGAGCCGACTGTCCTTGGGGTACACCGCTGGCGTCCGCCGGTCACCGCAGCAGCTTTGCGACTCGACGGCACGATCCCAGGCCAGGACTCCGGAGACGACGACGCAGTAGTCGGTACGAGCAAGCGTCGCTCGCGCCGACGCGCCCTGCTGGCAAGAGCCGCCGTAGCTGTCGGTGACCGCTGGCTCCTTTGTCCGCCGCCGAGGGTTGTGAGCTGGATACAGGAGGCCGCCGAAGTCGCCGCGCCGAACTGGCCACAGCATCACCATCACCCGGGGTGGCTCGATCGTAGTCCGGGGCAGCAGCGCAGACGATGTGCAGGTGACGGCAAAGGGTGACTCCAATCACGCTGCGTAAACTCAACACACTCGGCAAACACTAAAGTAGTGCAAGGGAGAGGACTTATGCATGCGCATCGCCCACGTGGTACGATGTTCAACTCGGCTAGCAAAAGATCGGGCAGCTACTCAGTTGCTAAGTTCACGTGAACGAAGCTCGCTTTCTTGAGTCGAACGAGTAATTTCAATTCGTGCGAGGCTAAATAGAATGAGGGAAGCAAATTGCAACGCCTCAACGCCACGGTCCACCAGGTTGTGTCCCTCCACGTGCGACAGGCAGCTTCGTAAAGCCTTAGGCCTAAATCGTCGCTACTCTGACAACAACCGGCATCCAAAAACAACACCCAAAATGGGCGCAAAACAGGCAGCCGCGAGGAGACGTTAGCTCTGTGAGGTGGTCCTACTCCGCTCGGTGCACACAGCATCCGAGTTGACGGCGCCCACCGTCCCAGACGGTGTCGGAGCGCCCGGTGCCAGGCCGCAATACCAGTCAGCCCGTCGTGGCACCCGTGGCCCGCGGCCACCCGGCTCCCAGAGCCGCGACTTCATCCGAGTCAAAGAGATAGAAGAAGCTATTTACATAAGAAATTCGGACCACCCACGAGGCTTCCGTACTCACTCGCTTCAGGCTTGCCACTGCTCCGCGGGCACTCAGCCTCGCTCTCCCAGGATGCAGACCACGTGGCTCTCGTACCGACGAATGTCATTAAAAAAAAACACTTGCGAAAAGGCTTAGCATGCTGATAAGTTCAAACACACTACAGCCACCGTCGCCTCGCTCAAGAAAGCACGCCGCCGACGCTAGCGATCAAAATCCACGCTAGGCCTACGCTTCGGTTCAAACAAAGGTCTTGAACGAAGCAACACTTAAAATTATCGTCCGATGCCCCAAGAGGTCCACGTTGGGCAGCCAGATGTGGGAGATACGGGGATTCTCCTCCGTACTCTTGGGACAAAGGAACGACAACACAGTAGTGCAAACAGTCACAAGGGCATTTATTGCACCTTTCATAGATCAATGCCTGCTAGCCGAGTTGCTATCCCCAAAACATGCCGATGGGCGCGCGACAAATCTAGAAGTCCGACTCACCACGACCGCAAAGCGAGCGAATATGTTCGCTCCATGCTGGATCCCAACGCCTGGTCGTTCGCGTGTACAGTCACGCCAACGGTGTCCAAGGCGGCCACGCGAGACGGTCTCGCAGAACCATGGATTGGCGCGCGCGCGCGGTACGTCCGGCGCTGTTCGCCGACCCGCCGGGAAAGAGCAGCCCCTTGTCCCTCGGCGCCCGAGTAACCCCGCCGCGGCGCGACGGTCGCGACATCTCTCGCACCGCGCTTGTACCACGCCGCGGGCGCCAGGCCACGCGAGCCGTGCGGGAAAACAGCATATCAGGGGATGCGCTATGCGAGAAAAACATCAGGGGACGCGCGAGAGTCGCGCATCCCCACAGGGTGGAAGGCAAACTTCCTTGCATCCAGCTAGATTTCTCGAGATTTGACATGTTTACCCTTTTCATCAAACAAGGCTCACAATGTCTGCATTTAAAGAAATTTCGCTAGTGTTTGCAGCGCTGGGTGCAAGTTATACATAAATGCCTTTAGGTATGGGCTTCACAGCAGTAACAAGTGCCTTTCTGTGAAGCCACATCCCCACTTAAAGATACAGCATCAGTGAAAAGTGGTGATATCTATCCAGTAATGCAATCAAAACACACGGATTTATGGAGCTTCACTTTATGCCAAAAGTTGTGGGGAGTTACTTTCTTTAAATATTAATTTTTTTTTGTATGCATGCATTGGTTATGTGCCTGGATTTATATTTTACTAAGTTTGTAAGATGCAAGTTGTTAGTAGTAGTGGGCTGTACATGTGACAACATGTGTTGCCTGCTGAATTGTAAGTTCAGTAGTGCAGACAGCATGCAGAACTCATGCTGACTGTAGGCAATCTATGGATCAATCAATGAATCAAATAAAATGAGCTTTATTTGTACACCTAAAGACATAAAAACAGCATACATATAAAATAATGCATGTAGCAGGTACACTAATTGTCGTACTCACACATACATCTCTCTTGTGCGGAATTTGAATGTCTGCATGCAGACAACTAGAGATTATTCATACTTAGATAACTCATAATGTCATGTAATTTAAACAGTAATAAAATTTTCATTATGTATTTGTCTTTGTGTATTCATAGGCCGCTTAATTAGTTTTACTCTGGCTTTCATTATTTTGAGCTTCCTTGCCTCACCAAATCAAAGTAGTACAAAAGTTGCTGAGGATGGATCTTTTTTTTTTGTATTCATAGGCCACCTAATTAGTTTTCATCTGGCTTTCATTAGTTTGAGCTTCTTTGCCTCACCAAACCATAGTAGTACAAAAGGTGTTGAGGATGGATGCTGCATGATGAAAAAATGACGTTTGTTGCAATTTTTTTCTTAATGTTTGTTACGTTCACAAATGATATAATTAGACATCATCATCGTCATCACCATCAGCATATTTTTTATGTATGTCCACTGCAGGACAAAGACCTCACCCAGCGAGCTCCAATTACCCCGGTCTTCTGCTAACTGATTCCAACTTGTGCCTGTGAATTTCATAATTTCATTGCTCCACCTAATTTTCTGCCATCCTTGACTGCACTTCCCTTTCCTTGGGACCCATTCTGTAACTTTGAACTTTGATGGTCCACTGGTTATCTGCCCTGTGTACGACATGGCCTGCCCAACTATAATATCAGCTATCCCCGTTTACTCTCTGATCCACACTGCTGTCTTCCTATCTCTTAACGTCCCACCTAACATTTTTCATTCCATCACTCTTTGCACAGTCCTTAACTTGTTCTTGAGCTTTTTTGTTAACCTCCAAGTGTCTGCCCCATATGTTAGCACCGGTAGAATGCAATGATTGCATACTTTTCTTTTCAGCAGCAGTGGTAAGCAGTAAGCATTTTAGACATATACTCAGTTATGCTGCAACATCTAATGACTGCTGAATGGTAAGCAGTTTCATAGCGTTATCAATGGCCTTATGTGTGTGCACATATTGAATTAGTGATAGTTCTTTAACTGGATGCAAGGAGGTTTGCTTTCTGTGTAAATTTGCACAAATATTAGACCGCTGTTTTGTCTTGGATTGCGTTTGTCCACTGATTAATAATTTCAATTTCAAATTGTTCATGCAAGAGCTTGTGATTCTGAAGAACACATAATTGTTATATTAATTGCACCTAATAGAGACAGCTTCACACCCAGTGTAGCATGGCAAAGGTGGGTACTGTTTGCATAATTATTACTGTATAGATAGTGTAATAGCTGCACTTGTTGAACTGTTTTAATGCCCTAACACTATTGTACACCCCATAATTATGTCTTCCAAGCACCTAATCATTTAAGAGTTGTATTGAGCTTCTCGTAAAAATGGGGACTACACTTACGTGGGCTGCACTTGCAGGAGGTGCAGAATGATAATGCAATAAGAATATCAGGCTTTCTGTTTTCTTACCGTTTTCTGCATCTAGAGAGAAAATACTCTTTGAAAGGTGCTTGGAGATTCTTTTCCACAGTGCATCAGCGCTTTGTGCGACGCATCTCTGCCTGTTGCTTAACGCACCGAGCACAATGATTTTCCAACTTACTCCACTTTTAATTGGCAGATTGGTAGCATTATTTGATGTTTTGTATTTTCTTTTCAAGTTTTCATTCATTCGAGACAAAAAACAAAAAAGTAAGGAATAATCTATTTGCGCACTAATTCTTACCTTGCTAGTTGAAGAGTTTTTCAAATAGCTGCTCTACCAACCTTAGGGGAGAAATTGTAACACCCAACTACCCTGCCCGCCCCAGACATAAGACTGCTCAAAAATAAGAGAAAGTGAAATTTTACCCATGTTTAAGGTACATGCACAATGTTTACGAGGCAAAAGAACCATTGAAATCTGAAGAAGGCAAAGAAGTTGTCAAGCTGTAGCCATATTTATATGTTGGTGTAATTTTGTGCCTTGCCAATGCTATCAGCTCCAGGTTCATGTGAGCCTATACAGTGTATACAGTGGTGTTATTCTGTAGGGACAAATGTGTTAACATTTGTGAAGAAACTTGAGGCTGAAAAAAATATATGCGTAATGTTTTTGTCATGAAGTAGCCACGCCCTTGCTTCTTATGCAAAAGCTAGAAAAGGAAAGAACTGCATGTGTTACGTGATTTTATATGGTACTGCTATTGGTGTTATTGTATTCATGTTAAAAAATTGTCTCTGATTGCATGACATTTCTGGTGACACTGCACTACCTGCATTCTGCAGTGCATGGTTGAAATGGGAAAGTGCCTTGATGGATGCAATTTAGCGAGCATGTGTATTGTTGTGCCTACACTACAGACTCATCATTCATGCTGTTTTACTGTGTGCAGCATGTCTGCCTGCTTAACCTTCTGCTGTTTTTGCTCGTACAGATGCCGCGGCAAGCTAAGGCGCTACGCTTTAATAACAATGTTCCTGTGTTTGTCAGCATGTGGCAGGTGAACATCGTAAAGGTATACCCTTATGCCATGTCAACATTCTTGTGCATATATATTTTTTCTTTGTTCGCACAAAGCACAGCACATGAGGGCATGCGATGTTCTTGCAAAAAGGGGAACTGGCGAGTCCTACAGGACACTGAGTAAGGAGAGCTTTCAGAAATACATGCATTTGAATGTTGTGATGCTCATAGGCCTTTAGTATATGTGTGTGTTGAATGCCAACTGCACATACGTGCCTGTAAAAATATCACCAGGGCACCTGCAGCAGGCAAAAACACAACCATTTCACTTTAAATGGGAAGCCTGGCAGAAAAGAAAGAAACTTCACATTCTAAAGCAGATGCTTGTAAGAGACACCATAGCGGGAGGAGTTAGCAGCAGTTCGTGTTTCAGCAGTTGAACAACAGTTTTAATGCGACAACATTAATGGCCCCATGTTGCAGAAAATCTGGTGTCGGTCTCAGCGTTGGTGGAGTTGTCCATGAGCGAAAATTTCTGTATATATTTAGATATGTCTATATGCTATGCCTTGCTCTACGACATGCAGTATATGTGGGTTATATTGCTGCACCATTCTATCATTAAAGTTGCTCGTAACTTGTCTTACATTCTTTACAAAGTTATTCCTCGGAATTTTGCGGATGACAGCCCACAAAAATATGTCATGAAACAAAACACCAACAGGGCATGCCTTTTATATTAAGTCTTCTCAGACTTAAATACTAAAAGTGCAAAACAATAACAGAAACCTAAAAATGACGTAATTCTCTTGGTGTGGCTGTGTATTACTTCCAGGATCAGCCCATGTAAGAGGCTGCATTTCTACCAGAAAGCTTGCCTTCGTGTGTAGCATTCGCTGCCAGTGTTGGGAGGGTGAAGCAAAAGGCACAAACAGCTCGATGCACAGCCCTGCCTCTTACACAATTTGGCATAGGTTTGCATAGTAGATGCATGTGTTGATAGCAGTTGAGGTGAACATAAGAATAATTACAGCAAGTAGCATAAGCATGACATGGTGCAGTTCAGAACAAAAAATGTGTGTATGATCGTTCTTTAAATTTTACTAGTATGCTGAGTTTACATCACATTTTTTAAGTACACACAGTTTACATCACTGCAACTGATCCAGTGTGCAGTTCTTATACTTTGTGAGCCAGTAAAACACAGTTGCCCTTTGTCGAGATAGCGCATGCCCTTTTTGCACGATTTTTGCACAAAAAGAGCAGTCTGCACTCTTGCACAGCATCTTTGATTCTGGTGTTCAATTGTGCTGCCGATTCTTGCAAAGCTCTGGTGCGAGCCTTTCATTTCCGTCAGAGTTCGATGCAATGGATGGATGTTGATGTATGTTGATACTGTTGCCACAACTTTGCATTTAGACATTTGACTCTGCAATCCCATTCTGCCCTTTGCATTTTTCACTGTGCATTTCTCATGGTTGTCGAAATTGCTTATGCCAACTGCATGGGCATGTGCAATCTGCATATGACATATACATAACTTATGGTTCTACCTCACTGATTGCATGCAGTTGAAATGCACTGATTATCTCATTCAGGAAAGAAAAAATTCGGTTTGGGCAGTGCACTATACTGTGGTGTCCATATGCCAATTCATTAATGTAAGTTGCCATAGTTCAACAAATATAACACAAGTTTCCTTTTTGCAAGCAACATTTGAACAATCTATCCCACCCTTTGTCTTATCTGTGATGACTTTCGCATACCAGCCAACCATTCTATCCAATTGTAATTTAAAATGAGCACACTTGAGGGAAAACAAGCACTGCAGTTCAACCACCATGGGAATGATGGGATACACAGGATTCAGCTTGGCAGTTGCTGACTTTTCGTGCTGTCATACAGATTCAGTTCTATGACTTCTAGTTTTTTTTTCCTCTGGCTGACTTCTCCCATTTTATTGTAGCTTGGTAACATTGTGCTCTTATAGCAAAGTTGCACATAATTTTACATGCATTTTGATTCCATATTTTCTTTCTTTGAAGCAGTGATTTCATACAGATGTGGCATGAGTAGTGAGCATTGATTAATTCAGCAGACGATCAGAGCCTATGAAGAAGAACTTGCAACTGTTCAGCGTCAGGTGGCATTGTCACAACATATTTATCTACTATAATTTTTTTTTAAATAAGCTCCTGTATTATTTTTTGGCTCCCATTATATCAGTAAAGATACAGTAACAGAGGTAGCTTCAAACTCTGGTGTTATGGTTGTCATGCACTGTAGCTCGTGCACTAACCCAGTGCACTTGTGTTGAGCACACTACCAGAAGCTTGGGATGTAGCTATTGAGCTGCATAGTCATAGCTTGCAATAAAAAGTAATTGTAGGAGTAAACTTCCCACTTCGATAATTTTGTTGTGCCAAATTCTGAGCTCACTGGTGATTGGTGAGGCTAGGAATGATAAGCTTCCCTTTCCACTTATATATGCTCCCCTTCCACGTTTGTACCACTTATTACCACTTGTTTGCTTTATAGTCTTGGTGATGAATGAAACATGATCATGCAAGCACATGGGCTTCATTATGTGCTCATATTTTTTGCACTCATGTTAATCATCTTTATGTGTTAATGAATAAGTGAAAAGTGAGGATGCATGTCTTGCCTGTACTGGGGCATGGACATACACTATGCTGCGGCAGTAATGCAACACTGGAGCTGTATTGTGATCACTTTCACACGATCGCTTTCACTGCCACGTTCACTTTTGAGTGTTCTACAGCAGGTGCGATAAAGGGAATCTGCTGACATCACAGAAATTCTGCTGTTCACTTTGTTAAAATTCTTTTTATAAGTTGCCTAGTGTTGCGTAAATATGGGTTCCGGGTATACATGACTCTTCTGTCTAAGTTGCTAGCTTGTTCGTGCTCGAATTTTATGTACTGTATTGTATTAAAGTGTCTGAACTCCCTACCTCAATGCTAGTTGGGATCCATTCAAGTGTAAATAAAGATATGTGTATATTACACACCAAAATAATAGGTCAATATGAAAATAGCAGAAATTGAAGCAACACATTTATATAAACTGTATATGGTGCACTGCACACAAAGGCAATATAGCTAGCAAATGAAACTGACAATAAATGAGGTTTCAATATAGCTAACAGGTGAACTTAATGACGACATGAGGCTTATATATAGTTTCTGTTCATTATGAGGTATAGGTATCATTGCAAAAAGTCACGTTTTTGTAACTTTCAGATGTTCAAACATGAGCTAAAAATATTATTTTAAGGCTAAATGGATGTTTTTACGATGTATCATTTCTACAAGAATGCTATGCCAGATAGCGACTACATTACTTGTAATTGTCCTCTTACTGTAGCCATTTTTCCTTTGTTAAATGAGGTAGTTGTCTTTTATTTTGTTACTGTTTTCATATCCAGCATACAAGATAATTGAATGCTCTGGATAGTTAGTGTTGATTCTATTATGAACCACTAGCATAGTTTTGTAATTCACGAAAGTGTTGAAGGGCATGACATTCAGGTATTGAAAGAGTAGTAGTGTATGAGCAGTGCAGCTTGAAAAAAGTAAGAGTCTGTAGCTCTATTTTGGAGGGTTATAACTGGCTTAAATACATGTGTGGTATGTTGCACATAGGTGGCATTTTGCAGTGCATTCAGCTTAATATCATAATGCACTCAAATGTGGTATTAAACTGAATAAACTGCAAGATTCTACTGATGTACTAAATATGAATGCAAAGTAGGCATTGGTTCATTTGGAGGAGTCATGTGTAGCTGGTACTTCTATTTACACAACATCAACTATGTAATACGAATATTGTGCTGACAGGAGAGGGGCTTCATTTTCTGACCTTTTCTGGCCTAGCCATTTGGTGCATGCTGAAAGTGATCGTGTCACATTAGGATACACCACCGCTACATGTACATAGCAAGAAGCAAGTGCACCTGGCAATTGGTTGCTGGTCAGAGATGCAATTGTGGTATGACCCCTGGTACTGTGTCGATCAGATGTGCGTGTGCCCTTTGCACATTGTGCACGGATTTGTACTGAATGAAGTAAATTAGACCAATAGAGCAGCTTGCACTGATGTCATTCACTGCACACTGTGTTTGGTTGGCGTGTGTCGCAAGCAGTATTAGGAGATAACCTGGAAGCTCCTAGTGCGAGTGTAGGAAGTGCATGAACCCTGAATTGGTATGAGTCAATTCAAATGTGGGTGTTGAAGAGGGAATGCAGCAAAGACCTAGCAGCAGCTGCGCAGTGACTGAGCCTGTGGTCCTTGGAATATTTAACTATTGCCTTTGCCTCTTTCTCTTGCCAACTTCAACTATATGAAAAAGTTGTCTGGCATGTTCACGTAAAGAATTTATTATTTGCTTGGCATATTCCCTTTATGCCCTGTGATTGTTGAATTTCTCTGTCGGTAAGCCTGCTGATTGACATGATGAATGCACCTTCTTCAAATGAAATTAAATGAAATCAAATCAAATCATAAACTTTATTCCGACATTTGGAATGCTGAGGGCTGTGGTCAGTAAGCTGCTATGTGGGCTTGATTAGGACCACGACCCAGTACAAATGGCAAGAACAGGCAAATACAACAATGCAAAGGTAAATTTAAGGCAAACAAAATAAGAAATTGTACATAATAAACCAAACAATAATCTCAGACATATTGTGAGTACAGATTCAATAGAAACATAATTACAATGCATGGTGTCTAACATTAAAGGCAGGTGATGAATACACTGTATTTAAATAAACACAACATCAGTACTAAGGCTAAAACATATAAAAAGTACAAATGAGATGGACCGAAACAATCTGTGTAAACAAAAAAGTACAATAAACATTAGTTCAACTATGGCAAAAGAAAAGTGGTAAAGCGGCATAAACAAAATAGTACATCAAGTGTGAGTTCAGCAACATACAAAAAGCGATGAAGTACCGTAATCAATATTTTCAGATTGTTAGTTGATTCAAGTGAAACGGCAAGAGAAATCGCAGCATTTCTTTCCTGTAATTAGTGTGCATGCACGGAATATCCCACGCTTGAAAATGCTGAGTGTTATAAATGTCCTACGCTTTATTCTTGAAATAGTGCTTATAAATTTATCACTTCTAATGTCTGTGTGGTACCACTTCATAAGAATTGTGCAATAATAGTCTGATAATAAACTGTAGACATCCTCCTAACCTCCTGTCTATACTCGCGATGGCTGCCTGATTGATTATTATCCTGTGCATTACAAACTTTGTTGCTAACTCCAATGCCAGAGGCATACAGAATACCCTGTGGATGATGCGTAACAACCCATGCTCTTGCTGTATGGTAGGGATGTATGCTATCAATGGTTTCTGCAAGCTATTCCTCTGATACACTGTACTATATTGGAGTAGATGTCAGGAGCACATAAGTGTCTGTGCTTAAGGACAGAGTGCACTTTTGAGGGGCTGTGAGAGAGAGAGAGACAGATGATTAATTAGGTTTAATGTCCTAAAGCAACACTGGGACTATGAGAGATTCCACAGTGGAAGGCTTCTGATTAATTGGACGTAAATCTAAGTACGCAAGCATTTTACCTCAATTAACGGATGGCCGCCATGACTGGAAATTGACCCCACAACCTCGTGCTCAGCAGTAGAATGCCATAGCCACCACATGACCATGGCTAGTAGAGAGAGAGAGAGAGAGAGAAAGAAACTTATTTGAGAAAGAGCAGAAAGGTGACCTTGACATAAAAAGCCCTCAAGCCAGCTATGAAAGGTATGAGGGATGACAGTACGGACGGGCAGGCAGTTGGATTTGAATACTGCATGTACAAATGTGTGTCTAGAAGGTCCATTCACATGCCGATAATGTGAGCACTTCTTGCTCAAAGGTACAAGAAGTGCATGAATGACCTGCTTTGTTGAGACAGCCTAACCAAAAGCCTAATAGCATGTCTTCATTAAATGGGCTGTTGCCAAAAAGAGCTAATGAAGAGGCCAATGCTTGATGTTAAGAGGCATATCAGGGACAAGCGACATGTGTTCCACAGGTAATTGCAAGAAAATGTTGGTTGTGAGAGCGAGTAAATATACGACAACATAATAATGATGACCCATGCCAGTCAAACTCAGTGTGTGCTTAACTGCGAGATAACGAGCTGCACTCTTTCTTCCTTTTTTTCCAATTTGTTCATACATTGCCAGAGCTTCGCAGTCCATAGCTGTGCAGACAGCTATTGTGAAAGTCAGCTGCCTCTTTCACTTGTGTTAAAGCACTTTGAGCAGAAGCTAATACCTGACTTTGCACTGCTGTGATAGTGCATTTGTGAAGTGCTTCAGAGTGCAGGCTAGAACAAGCAAGGCATGCACCATTACATCCTAACTGCCCATGCATTAAATTCTTGACCATGCACTCTAACATTGTGCAGCGCATGCTGGAGGCCATGTGCTTATGGTAATGCAAGTAACACAGCACAGTAACAACAAGGGACAAGTTGAGAAAGGACATACACTAGCTTTCAACAAAGATTTTATTGCAGACCCTGAGAATATATATACACCCATCCATCCAAATCTGCGGAGAAGACGAAGGCATGCTGCCATGTGCAGACTATGTCCAGAATTCAAACTCTTTCTTTGGTAGAGCCATTGATGCCCAACTGACACAGTCATCTCCAGCCTGTGCGGTCTCGGTAGCTTCTGCGATTTCCCTGGTCAAGCTATTGCGATGGCAATGCACGACAACAGTCTGATCAAAAACAGGACAGCAAGGTGGCTGCGCATCACATTTTTTACAATGGCCTGGCAGTTGGCTGTTCGTAGCAATATTGCTGACTTTTTGTTGTGCTCTTGCAAATGCATGTTCAAGCACCAGCCATTCTGACCAAAGTAGTGTCTTCCACACAAGAGTGGAATTCTGTAAACTTTTCTCTTTTTGCAGGTGACGTAGGCATCTTTGTGCTTGATATTACAGCATGGTTTGCGCATTCTTGTAGGGCAGCTCAACTTGCACAAACTCAACAGCTCATTTGGCACCATGAACAACACTTTGAAGTCGGAACATTGCCCTACTTTTTTAAGATTGTGAGAAACTTTATGTAGATAGAGAATCACTGCTACCTTATTTTTGTATCTTTCTTCTTTTTACTCTCTCGCCTTCCACTCTCTGTTCGGCACTCATGCGTAATTAAGCCTGCCTTAAGCAACTGAGACTATAAAGTGCCTCGAATACCCCGCCGCCTCCAGATGTGCCACTTGCCTTTGAAGGCTTTCTATCATGGAATGATTGCATGACTTAGAGCTTTCTTCCTTCTCTGGCGTTTTCTGCAAGTCGTGCGATCATATCATGGTAGAAAGCCTTTAAGGGCAAGTGGCACGCTTGGAGACGGCGGGGTATCCGAGGTACGTTATAGTCTCAGTTGCTGAAGGCAGGCTGAATTGCGCATGAGTGCCGAACAGAGAGTGGAAGGCAAGAGAGAGTAAAAAGAAGAAAGATACAAAAATAAGGTAGCAGTGATTCTCTATCTACAATAAGTTTCTCACAATCTTAAAAAAGCAGAGCAATGTTCCGCCGTTAAAGTGTTGTTCACGGTGCCAAATGAGCTTTTGAATTCGTGCAAGTTGGGCTGCCCTATGAGAATGCGCAAACCATGCTGTAATATCAAGCCCAAAGATGCCTACGTCACCTGCAAAAAGAGAGTTTACAGAATTCCACTCTTGTGTGGAAGACACTACTTTGGTCAGAATGGCAGCTGCTTGAATGTGCATCTGCAAGAGAACAACAAAAAAGTCATTGATATTGTTACGGATGGCCAACTGCCAGGCCATTGTAAAGAATGTGATGCGCAATCACCTTGCCGTCTTCTTTTTGATCACAGTGTTGTCGTGTATCACCATTGCAATAGCTTAACCAAGGAAATCGCAGAAGCTGCCGATATTGCACAGGCTGGAGATGATTGCGTCAGTTGGGCATCAGTGGCTTTATCAAAGAAAGAGCTTGAATTCTTGACATAGTCTGCATATGGCAGTGTATCTTCGTCTTCTCTGTGGAGTCGGATGGGTGCATATATATGCTGAGGATCTGCAATAAAATCTTTGTTGAAAGTTAGCGCTTGTCCTGTCTTGACTTGTTCCTCGTCCTTACTGCACTATATTACCTGCATTACGATGAATAACCAACTTGCCCAAACTTATTCCTTTCTGAAGTTCATGTGCTTATGTTATGTTTCATTTCATTTGCTGTCAAATGTAGCCTATAAAGTTTAAGGACAGTATAAATTTTTTTTGTATTCATAAATTATGGTTATCCATTTATGTTGAGTGGCATTTTAATAGCCTACCAGTGTACTATAGTTAAAACATGTTGGTGGGCTAGTTGGTTGGAATCCATGATAGAGTGTATAAGCGCGAGTGAACGAGGATGTAGAAAAAGACAGATACACAGAGACAGCGTTTCCCTGTGTATCTGATTCTTTCTACGTCCTCGTTCAGTCGCGCTTATACATGCTATCATGGGTACTATGGTTAGAAAGCTTATAAGTACATATCTACTATTGACTTATATGTGACTTCCAAACATGGCCATAACTTCTAGTGTGCTTAGGCTTTAGTAGAGGTGTACAAGACTATGTTCATACTTTTGGCGAAGCCTAGTACACATGCGTGTTGACAAAGCATATTTTCTTAAATCTTGTACTATCATCATCTTTACGAAAGGTAACACATTTAACGCATGACAGATGGCCTCATCGGCTGCACGTTGCACAGTGCTACAGCAACATGTGAAAACAGATGGAGAGGAGGTGCACTTCTGCTACCTGCACACCTTCTTTCATGCTTTCTTCTTAGTGTGCTTATATTGCTCACAAGCGGTGAAGAATGTAACAGTGTGATTGGGCGATCATGCTGCCTGTCCTAACTCACCATTTACACCAACTTCCAAAACTGCAATAGACAGAGTGCATCCATATCAAATTTAAAAAAAACTGTTCTTGTTGGTGGGTGTGCCACAACATAGATGAAGATAAATAAACTTCCGTGATGGGGTTGCAAGCAGAAGAAGGAATGATGCTTTTCTCTCGTTTTGTTTCCACATCCCACCACAATGCCACACAACATGTCGCTAATAAGGCTATTTGCAACTTGCTCACATGTTACCTTTCTACCAGGTGATGGTAGTACGTACCTTTGCAAGAAGTTGTGAAAAGATCAATTCACAGATTGTCACAGAAGAAGTCGATTTGTGTAGGCTACTAATGTTTTGATCTTAATTTGATATTTGCACAGATCAGAAAAATAATAATTGTAGCTATTAAAGGGAGAGAAAGTGGGGCATGCACCTGCACCACAGGCACCAAGTGCCCATATGGGGCACCAAGTGCATTGCCTGGTATACATCAGCACATACTTATTTCCAACCTGCTCAGTGCAATGTAGTTGTTTAGCAGTGCGACCACAAAATATGCAAAAGTTTATACGGCTGATGCATCGGCATTTAATAATAGGCAGTCATAAATACAGTCACTGGCTATTTTTCTTACTTGGCATCTTCATTTTTTTTTCTCTTTTCTCAAGTCCTAACACTGATGACACCATAGATTGCAAGTGTGACATTTTAATGATATGTGGTTTGTATGTAAAAACTGAACAGTAGTATTTAATTGTGATTTCCTTTATTGGTAAACCACCTTAATTTACCAGTCAAAAACAAATGTAGAGAAAATTTTGTGGAGACTACTCTACCAAGCAAACTTGGCTTCTCTCTCTAATGTGCCTCTAAAGCCACTTGTAAAGGCAGTATACTAGCATTCTTGTGTTTATGTACTGTTTAAAGGCACACAAAGGTTGAATTGTACATTCTTTTCTGAGCAGTCGTACTATGAAAAAAAGAAAAAGATTATGTGCGTCTCTTATGCACAAGCTCATGACACAGCTGTTTATGCTTAGAAATCATGTGCTGATATCAGTGTTCATCATTGGTTCAGGAAGACTTGTAGAAATGGATTTCTCCAGGCTAGACCACTGGCACATATATGTGTGTATTTTGCACAAATGTTGTGTTCGGAAGTGGATTTTGTCCATTTTAATTTTTTTGTGTGTGTATTTGCAGCTCCTGGACACTCCAACGCCACTGTATGCACAGCGGGCCAGTGGTTACTGCTCAAGCTACACGTCCGTGGCAGACACGGGACGGTCCAGTGGCTCTAGCCTGCGTGGCTACAGCATATTCGTGGACCCTGCACTCATGCTCAACGAAAGCCTGTCACGGTTGCGCCACCTCCGCAAACAGTCGGACCTGCAAATGATACGCTGTATACAGCAGGACTCTTGTACCATGGACTACTTCATACGTCCACCTGTGAATCCTGTGACCCTCTTCTTCAATGATTCAGAGATGGAGCGCAACTACCGGCATCGGCTCCATCACCGTGACCTTGCGCCCACTATGGCCTCTGCCTCATTCACCACCTATTTTGACATTTTTGTGGCGCTGGGTTTTTATTTGATCATTATGTTTGCTTGCTTTGTGCTGTTTGATACACCTGTGTCGTGGCTATTGTTTTGCCTCTTTGCAACTAGTGTGCATCTCTGCATTTTCATGCTGTGCATCCGTGAAATCTTAGCCACTCGAGGCCACTGGGTAGCCGACTGTTTGGCACAGATCTACCGTTACTGCACTGAGTGGTACCCTTGGCACATGGTCGGACTTGTCCTTGTCAGCTTTCCCATCGGTGCCATCTTCTCAAATTTCACCTGTGCTGGTGTGCTTTCGACCCCAGAACGTACCAATGCCTTCTGCTATGTTGTCTTCGTCTCTCTTCTGCACTTCTGCAACTTCACCCAGCTCAACTTCTGGCTGCGCTCTCTGCTGGCCACATGTGCAGGAGTAGTTTTAGCTGTCCTCATTGGCTTGCCAGCGTGCCCATGTCCTTTGCGGACTCCCACTCGTAACGTCACACACCTTGAAATAATTTCTGACCTGGGTGTAGAGCTGCCAGGTGTCAGTTTCCATCGTGATTCATATAGCTGCAACCAGTCAGCCATTTACGAGATAGTACTGCACGTTGTGCTCAATACGATCCTCGTCTGGCTGCTCAATCGTGAGTTTGAAATAAGTTACCGGTTGAGCTTTCATGGCAGTGCCATGGCAGCCCGTGATGAGCAGCGCATTCAGTCTATGAAAAATCAAGCTGACTGGCTCTTGCATAACATAATTCCTCGCCATGTTGCTGAGCAACTGAAGAACACGTCCAAGTACTCTGAGAACCATCGTGATGCAGGAATCATTTTTGCGAGTATTGTCAACTTTCATGAAATGTATGATGAGTCATATGAAGGAGGCAAGGAATATCTACGTGTCCTGAACGAGCTTGTGGGGGACTTTGATGAGCTGCTTTCAAAGCCGCTCTTTCGCAATGTCACAAAGATCAAGACCATTGGGAGCACGTTTATGGCAGCTTCTGGACTGAATCCCAAGCTGCGACGTGAGAATCCACATCCTTTCACCCACCTTTTTGAATTGATGGACTTTGCAATAGCCATGCAACAAGTGATTGAGAACTTCAACCAGAATCTTCTTGAGTTTAACTTTGTAATTCGCATTGGCTACTGCTACGGGGATGTCACAGCAGGCGTCATTGGCACAACCAAGCTCTACTATGACATCTGGGGAGACGCTGTTAACACTGCCAGTCGAATGGATTCCCATGGAGTTCCTGGGCGTATACAGATTCCTGAACACTGCCTTCAGGTACTGCAAGAGCTGTATGTGTTCGAGTCACGAGGTTCAATATATATAAAGGGGAAGAACAATATGAATGTGTACCTTCTTGTGAGGAAGAAAGACAAAGTCTTGTACAGGATTCTTCCATCGACACAGCGGCCAAGCCTTAGTACAACATCCACAGCAGATGAAAAAGAGAAAGCCGCTCCTCCTGATGAACAAGCAAAAGGTGATGAAGTTGAAAAGGAAGCAAAAAGTGAAGAGGGATTGCCAGCATAATGGTGCGCAGGGCCTAATGTAAGCCTTGGCCCCAAATGATCTTGTCAAGCAAGGTGGATACCAGTGACTGACGTTTTGATAATATGCAAGCTGCCATACTGCAGTCAACAATCCATATTAGTGGTGACCCAGCAGAACTTGATCAAAATGCCAAGTTTCGTGAAATGGTAGTGCTTTGAATGCATGTGGATGTGTGCACACCGCAGTGTGTATGAAGTGTGCCGATTCTCATGTATGTGTGGATGGTGGTGAATACATGTTTAATCTTCTAAGTACTTCAGCTAACAGACAAAGATAGAATGGTGTGCTGAATCTCACTGAGGATAGTAGTGCTTGGTGTTTTACAGAATATTTTCATCCTTGATTTCCACCTTAGAAAGGTCAACTGTCAAAGCCAAGACGATGATGTGTTCACAAGACTGCATACTGTTAAAGTGAAAAGACAAGTGAACAAAATGCAGTACAGGAAATCTAGAAATGCTTTGGACAGTAGTGTTTTTGTGTAAGAGTCCTTTCGTTGTGTGTTTCTGTAAGCTTTTACACAATGTTCTTTGTTGGCAGCTATATGGGAGATTCACTGAGATGCATGTTTAGGTAATTGTGATTTATTTTTGTTTGTTGTCAGTAATGTTTACAATTTATACTCTTGTTTTTAATACTGTGTCATTTGCATTTGTTGGTTTGCAGGCCTTGCTGCATGGCTCATAGGTTCTCACTTTGTCGTCATTTTTTGGGAGCTCGCTTATTTCTTCCTGTCTGTTGTAGCAGCTGCGAACAATTGTGCATTTGCTTAACAGAATTCTATTCTTGTTCATCTAGTTTGTCATACATATAGCAACAGTGTCGACATAGGAGAATACTGATACAAAAAGCACGAGACAGGGGCTGCGTACCAACTGAGACGAATCACAATCACAAATTGCTTATGCGCGTAGTCTCGACGATAAACTTTGGTTGGTTCTTTGTGCTTATCATGTGGTGCGAAATCCAGTCCTTTTCTTTTCAGGACATGCAGCTGTTTAATCCTTTAGGTGCCGGGTGTTTTTCGAAGTGCAACAAGTTCAACTTCTGTCCCAGTAACACATTAACGGGCTTTCAATTGAAATGTCATTTATGGGCAATATGTTTGGTAGAGTTTTACAGATGTTCTAAATCTGAAAATTAAAAAAAAATTAACACTTATGCTACTAATCATTTAATTATAATTAGTGCATCTCAAGCAATATAGCCTCTTTGTTGCTGTCATTGTCCCTTGAAGACACTCATAAGTAACGTCAAAGTCCCCTGACTCAGAGTTCATAAGAAATAAGGAGCTCTTGGATTTCTGGATCATAAAAGAAACATGCAGATTTTTTGTGCTGGTTCGCCATGTTGAAAATTGATAGATGCAAGCAACACTGATAGTCAGTAAGCTTTGTCAAGCCATCTCTTGTATAAAAACAGTACCTACCATAAAATTTTAGATAATCTAGCTTTTAAGTAGATGGTAGAACCAGTCTACGAGAGTTTCACCTTCACAAATTATCTCTGGCATGGCCAAGGGTGTGCATCGGCGGCCATGTGATTACACTCAAGCAAGGCACTTAAAGGGCTAAATAACCAATCCTTTTCAGATCGTGATTTCTTCGCTTACGTTTTGTTTGCATTTTATTATCATCAGCACTTTTCTTGTTTTGTGCTGGTGAATGAGAAAGAGCACACTGATTGCCATGGAATGCATTTTAATGAAATAGCCTTTGAGGGACCAGGAAACATGTGCTTAATGTACTGTATAGTTTTATTATATAAGACCATGCTGTTAGCAGGTTGGTTGTTTTGGCCATCTTGGCTTGAGGAAGATGCACCGTGGTTATACATTTTGTAGCAAAAGGAAAGACTGCTAAAATTTTGTATGGCATAGTCCCTTTATGCCCTTATACACAGAATCTAGCACAGGTGGATTTTAGAGTGGATTCATCACAATTTTGAATGTGTTTTGTTTCTTGGAATACTGTGTTAGCATTTACTGACTGAATGACAATGCAGGATCTGTTACAAGTGCCAGGTAGTTAATATTGTAAATCACTTTATTTACAGAGCAATTTTTGTTTCTCTAGCTGTGGAACCTAGTGTATTTGGTAACACCATGAGCTGATGGGATGAGCACGGGATGTAAAACATGCCTCCAATACAGCTTAGAAAGGAGGGCAAAGCTTTGAACGTTGCATTGTTCAAGAAGACGGGTAGAAATGGCTTTGTCAAGCTAATCCATTGTCTCATTTGTGCCGAAATTTAATAGAAGGGTGGCATTTAACAGAGGATTTTGTTTGATAGCATGTTTTGAAGCAATACTGCCTGTTTCACCGAGAGCAATCCTAAAGTGTGTGTTGTTTATAGTGACGCTGGACCAAAAAGAGATTTATGAATTTGAGGGAATGGTGGCATCGTTTGTCAACAGGTGTGCAAAGTCCTGCGACGGAGGTGACAGACTGTGTAGCATGGATAAGCAAATGAGGTGGATTAATAAATTCTGGTAGATGGCAGCATCTTCATTCAGAAATGTGGTGTGGTTCACCTAACACATGACACTGCCATTTATTTCCCTGACAAAATCTGCATTTTCCGACTGGCAGTGCAGCAGGTGACACATACAGTCAAGCCCAATTAGAGTAAACTGCTTGGTGGCACTAGAGCTGTTTGTTAACTAGAAGTTTGTTACAATTGACTTGTTGTCAAAAAAACCTCTAAAGGGATTTTTTGAGGGCAAGAAATATGCTTGATGAGGGCTTGATTAATGAAAATAATTCATATGGCCTTTACTACCAGAAATCACTAAATGTCTGCTTCAGTAGTGCTATCCCAGTGATTCATCAGGCAATCTGCATGTTCGCTACATGTATTCTAGTGTGGCAAACTAACGACGCATCTCCTACTTTTAATCTTGCTGTGTGACTTTGATTTGCAAAGTATATACTTAGCTTGTAGATCTTTAATGCTGTGGCAACTTCAGACATCATGATTCTGATATTACATAAGAGGCGATGTGGTCCCAATTCTGACCATCACGTGTACTGCTGCTGATATCAAGAACCATGAGGGGGCAAAAAAAGAAGGTATATACGAGGATGCTTGAGAGCCAGCAAAAAATAAGAACTAAAGAAAGTGTTAAATGTAAGAAGATAGCCACTCAGTTCTTTAAAAAGGGAAGCACTTGGTATTGAGGCATTCTTCATCATAATTGGCTACTTTGAAGTTTCATGCCATTACAAAGGTTGTGGCTAGTCTTTTGAATAAATTGCAAATAAAAAGTTATCGTGTGCCAAATTCTGCATGTTTGCTAGCAAAGCTTTCCACGTACGTCTCATTTTATGCCTTGGCTGATCATTGTGCCCCTGTGTAGTTGTTCCTTCTGCTCGTTCTAGCCAAACTGACATGGCGATTGGGCTGTTATCACTTCATAGGCCTCTTGCAAGATTTGTTAGTTGATGAATTGCTGCTCATACTAGTACGCAAGGTTGTCCTGCAATGGTCCATTGTAGGTAGGCATGACTGTACTCTCAATTCATTCTGAATGAGACTTGTTAGCACTGCATCCAAGTATTCCATTATACAAAACCCACTGCCAAATGCTGCTTCTGTGTGAAATTTTACTGCGAGCGAGCTCTAGCAGTTGAACCGGTAAACACAGCTAAACTTATGGTCCTGAACTATGCAACATTTAGTATGTACATAGTGAAATTGATCTTTCTTCAGACTGGTGAAATCAACCTAGGGCTTCTCGCTGCTTTCTTGCAAATGCTAATGAACATCTGTGACATTCTATGGGGTGCCTGGCTTCCAATGCCCAATTCTGAATATACTGTGAAGAAAAAGCATGATAAAAGAATGTGGTGCATGTCGTGAAATTATGTAGTGTTCCATGGTTAGCAGCAGAATTCATATTATGCCAAGAACAAAAGAGGTGAATTTTTTTGTCTTTGCTGCATTAATGAATGAAGCATCCAACACATGTTTGTTTGGATTAGTTCCTCATTATTCTTTTTTTTTATGCCGGTATCTCTAGAGCACAGGTATAGCTTCTCATTACTTATGACGGTATCTCTAGGGCTTGAATTTGCATTCAAGCTTGATGGTACATTACTGGAAAGCTTTAGCTGATACGTGCACTTTCTGGCACTAATGTTTTGGCGAAATACCGTCGTGGAAATGCAAAAAGCAGCCCTGGTGGTGATTCTGGTGATGCTTTCTATGGCTCTGTATTCACTGCAAACAACATTAATGTTTTCATGGTGGCACAAGCTTTTTAGTGCCAGACCTTTCCCAACAAAGAAGTGCCACATAACTGAAGAATGTTGCAGCACATTTTGTTTGGACAAAATATTGCCAGATTCAACCACGACTGATGCTGGGTTTTTCTTCACGGCATTCCACTATTACCCTAATGTCAAAGCACATGCACAGGGACTAAAATTCTGTGTTGTGTGTTGCAGGAAAATAATGCAATAGGCTAACACAATTTTCTGCTGCTTTGTGCTGGAAGCGAGCACCTGGCTTTGTGACGAACTGTGCGCTGCAATTTTTTTTTTATAAAAATTATTTTTGCATTATATGATGATTGTTTTTGATGAATGTTAAGATACAGCTTTGAAGTCTGGAGATTGTGCAGAACAGTGTTTGCAGTGTGTGAGGCTGCGTCACGAGAGCTTAATCGTTCAAGCATGGTTTGCTTGTGCCCGAAGGTTATGTTTTGCCAAGGCACAAGCTTGCATGTTACTGGAAGCACTGTTTTTTTCAGCTGCTGCTGTACAAGTTTGCAGCTGAGGCCAAATGACAAGCCATGCTACCTGTCCTTAATTTACACAACTTTGTACTGGTACTAGATATCTAGGCTTTGTACTTTTCTAAAAAAAAAAAAAAACGAAAAGAAATGTTGATGTTGTGCCTAGGGTAGTGAACACACAGTTCAATCCAAAGTGTTTGCACCTCATGCTAGGGAAGAGTGACTGTCTTCTCAAGCAAAGCATCTAGTCACGTGTTTTGGCTTTAACATAATGCTGGGCGAGCAGTCTATTGTTGATGACAATATCTACAAGCAGGCGCTGTGTCATGTGTGGAGGCGCCCGGTATGGAAAGTGTTTGTTACACATTTCAGGCCCTTGGAGGATCTTTTCGCACCATTTTTACACATATATTCTGCCTCACACTCGGGTTGCATTCCAACAGTCCGGATGCACAGCTATGCCTGAAGGCTGAAACACGCCTGTTTGCAGGACAAATGGGCATCCCTTTGGCAATCAGGAAGCAACCCTGGTACCAAGTGTCTCCTTTGCTCTGCCTTGTTAATGTTCACACAAAAACTCAGTCACAAGTGTCTATAGCACTGCATGCGCTTTTTATACCAATTCCTTCGGAGAAGGCGTCTCTCCTGGTGATGTGTGTGTGCTGTCTACTTCGATTTTGTGTGCTCTGTGCTAAATGCTATAACAGTATGGTACCCGGTAAGCACACTTCCGTCTCCATGCGATAGAAATGGGCGCCTTTGAGATCTTTTTGTGATCCGCCCAAACCCACGTGGCCATCACATGTGGAAAACGCCCAGTATTCTAAAGGTGCCAATGATATCCGTTGCCTGCAAGAAACTTACGTGGAATGAGCACTTGAATGTCACTTTGCACACATCAAAGCACAGTATTACTGCGGCGATTGTGTGTGATGCCAGGCTGTTTGGTTCTTATATCTGTGCTTCTATACAACCTAAACAGAAAAATACAGACAGAAAAAATAGAATGAAATGGTGGGACTTTTCTAGTCATGTGAATTTCTGAACTGTTGTTGTGAATGTGGCTGGCAATTACATGTGTGGCGAATCATGCTCGTTCTGTCCATTTGTGTCCTGCTGCTGACCGCCACCAACTTAATACTACTATTTGCATATCATTACCTTCAGTGTTGGGATCATCTACACATGTATTTGTTAAATGTGATCTTTGCGCTACACCTGAAATGTTTTAAAGGGGGCAGGAAGTCATTTGTTGCTTCTAGATGAGATTGAGTGCTTATGTGTTGAATCCATTTTTTATTTGTATGTCCTTGCCGATGATCGATATATATATATATATTTTTCAGAAGTTATGTTGTTTTGGCAATGTAAAAAGTATGTTGATATTATTGTCATGTTTTAGGTTTGAGAGTTTAAACATTCACTGGTCACTGCATTCTAAAACAAAGCGGTTGTATTCATATTTAGGTGTATATACATTGAAGATTATGAAAAAGACAAGCTTGTTTTCTATGTACAGTTATATTGTTTTTCAGTCTGTATAGGGGATTCCCAAATAAATTATTTATTCATTTTGTAAATAAAGTGTTCTGAATCATTCATGGGCTGCTACAGATATTCTGGATGTCAAGGTGAGAAAAAGCTGTGCAATGAAACCTAAAGTGGTTGTTAAACGAATGCCATGCATGAAGCCTGTCACAGAAAATTTAATTTTGAAAACGTAAATTTTGTTGAATATGTGCTGTAGCTTTGGTGTCGCAGAAATGTAAAGGACACGTTGGGCACAAAAAGCTCGAGATTTTATCAAGCACAAGTGCATTGGTAAGCATCTTAACGACTTCATGCATATTTATAAACTTCCAAAGTTTGAAAATCAATCGTCAAACTACCCAATTAGCGGGAAGTCAACCACTGCTAGGCCAGCTTCGACTACTAGCTGCGTTTACCAGCGCGTTTCGTTTACATTCGACTTGGTGAAAGTGGTGTCATTGACAACGTTGACGCATCGTTTAAGTCAATGTAATTTCTTATGTTCCCTCAAACATACTTTTTTCCTAATGTTTTCGCCCTCCGCCCCACCCGTTTAGCTGCCGGCTTCGTGGCTAATCTCCCGTAGTAGGTGTAAGGAAGCAAATTCATGCACCGCGCCTGCCTTCTGCGTGTAATAAGCATTGCGATGGAGCTCGATCGGGATTGAAGTTATCGACCGCAGTTTACTCTCTTCTGCAGTATGCGCAAATGAGCAAATCACGATCGAAAGTGCACTGTGCGACAGCGGTGCAAAAACTTTGTCTGCAGCTGTGTACAGCAGGTCGGTAGCTTCGATTTTACACAGCCCGAAACTGTACACTAGTAGCACCTTAATAAGGTCAGGCCCTGGTAAGTATCTCGTGCGCGATATGTATTCTTTGCGCTTCAATTAAAGCTGCAGTAACGAAGCTGCTGGCTGTTGCTGGAACATACACACGGCTGTCCCGGCGATCAGCTGATGCGCGAGCTATCACCCGAGGCAGCAGCGGATGGCGTCTGAAGTTAATACGACTTGCTGTAACTGTTACGATTTATATCAACCGCTAATAAATTTGTACGTAGCCAACCCAGGCATTTCAATAGTGTTTCTTATCCAATCAAGCGGAACAGCGCAAGAACTCGCGCTGATGTATGTAGTACATACAAGGGACCATTCAATCAAATGACCACTACAAAAAGAAACAAAATAAATGCATTAACAACTCCTTCCGAACAATGTGGCTACAATAAAGACGGAAGCAACCAATCTGCAGAATTCATGGCATTTAATACGCATTTACATACTCCAATTTCAGAAAGAACAAGAAATGAAGTCGAGCCATGCGAATGAAACCGCGAACAGCCGACTTGTCGTACGCAGTGCACCATGGGAGAGTAGCCATTGGCGCCCCACAATGCATCGCTCAACCCGTGTTTTCGGAGGGTCTTCGGAAGGTGCTCGGCAAAGTCCGGAGCGCGTTCGGGATGCCATTACTGCGAGCAGGTAAAAGTGAACCAATGGCGTTCTAGGCATTGCATCACGTGGAAAATTGTGACCAATCACAAGCTTTTATTTCCTTGGCAATGTTTGCTCGGCAATCTTCGTTGTTTTCTCTGACAAGCGTAGAAAAACTTTTCATCAACAGCCGCCATATTGGATGAATAAGGGGCCTAAATTTTCAGGAACTGTGCTCTGAATTTTGGCTTCTTTTTTCGTCTTGGCTGTCGTTTTTGAGACGACTGTTCACCTCCGTTCTTCATGGAGTAACTCCGGTAAGGGATTGGGAAGCCTTCGTCGTGTGATTGCGGCTCCGGACGGCCCGATGCTCGGCAGTGCTTGCCTGGGCAGTCGCGGAGCGTTGAAGTTTTGATGGGGTAGTGCGATGCCGTAGAACGCGATCATGAAGAGACTGTCCCCGTGCCTTGACCATGAAGAAGAAAATCGGACTGTGCTACCATATATTTGTGCGTGGATTGAACCATCAGATCTTCTAAAAGTGTATTGGTATGTCGAGGGTTTAAATTCTTGATAATCTTCCCCATTCTTGAGCGCATAGGGCATCAGTGGTTTAGGCTTATCAATATGGCTGACCATCTTGTGGATGGGCCGCCGAATAAGCGGCAGAAGTTGGCAGAAACTGGCCTGTCGTCGGACAGCGCAGGTGAGTGCACCATTCCGTTTCTTTTTCATGCCTGAAGTGTCTCGGTGATAATTTCTTTCGCTGAAGCTGTGTCTAATGCTGTGATGCTCTGTATTGATGCACTTGCTCGCCTGTCGCTCGGCAGACCCATGTTTTGGCTCGCGTCTCTCCGTTTTCTGATCCCGCTAGTGCTTGTCGACCGCTTACCGGCGCTACACCGTGCTTGTCGTTGCTAATGATTAGTCTTGTCGCTATGATGCTTTCAACTTGTCGTGCGGTTCCGAACGTCGTCCGCTAGCGATGTTGTCCGTAGCTTTACTTCCCCGTGCGTACCGCGGAGTCGTGTTCGTTTTCTGGTGGCTGCTATTTCGTCCGAATTGTGAGTGGCGATTTTTGGGTGCACACCTGCGTACAAAAACCAAGGTGGTATTTCAGACGAGTGGGTAATGCTTTGGCGGAAGAACTATAGAAAATCGCAGGTTTGCCGATGCCACTGCAGGCAGACTGCCCGCTAACCCTAATTGCGTTTAGAAAGTGCTTGAATCGTACCGTTTGTGCGCAAAATAAATTCATTTCTGGCACTGTGTGTTAATGAGGAGCTTGTGAGTATTGTTCGCCTTCGTTCCGCGGCCGAAAAAGATGCATGAACTGTCCTTATAATACGTAGAGTGTATTCGCCCGCGCCCTGTGCTCGCAGCGGGGAATGTTGCTCGGATCGGTTCCTCGGCGGTCCCGCGCACTTGTTCGTGCTCGGGACGTTTCTGTGCTGCGCATCTTGTTTGAATGTCCACCGGTTTGCAAAACCTTTCGTTCGGGACTGTTCTCACGTGGCTCGCGCTGAGCGCCGTCTCGGGCGTCCCGGTGCCCGCGTCAGATGTTTTAGCATCTTCTCTTCCTGCTGCCGCCGCCGCCACCGCGAACTCGACCTCTTTGGGCGGGATCGCGGCATGGTGCCACAGGAGACACGAGAGCGCATTCCCGCTGGAACATTGCTAACATAGCCTTCGCCATCCTCGCGGTAGAGCTGGCCACTGTTTTCCGAGATCGGCAGGTTTATTGATAAACATTGCAGGGGGGAGTGGCCGCGGGAACAGTCTGTTGGAATGCGCCGCGAAAGGCCCGACGTCTCGGACTGACACAGATTCAGGTTGCCGGCCATTTCGTACCTGTCATGATTGGGTCTGCCGAAGCGTAGATCGGGCTCGTGTATCTGGACGGCTGGTGCTCGCCGAGTTACTTTCGCGGAAGCCGGTAGCAGCCAACGTCGCTGGTGCCTACGAGGCACCGTTTTCAGAACTCTCGGCTCTGCGCCTTCACCATTAAATGCGCTTTAGATGAGCTGTTTACGTTTACCTTAATTAAAATTTTGACTGCCCTCAGCTCCACAAACATCAGCTTTTCTCCAGTTACTCGGCCGACACTCCCGGCAGATGTAATCTATACCAGCGCCACGAACACTATTTCATCATTTGTATCAGAACAAAAATTTCCGTCGAGTATAATAGGTCGCAGTTGAACGTGTTTCAATCGTTTGTTGATGGGTCAGTGAAAACTAACTGTTGCAATCGCGAAAGTAGGCACAACACTTTAGAAATGCACTTGTTTTATGAAAGTCATATTTGTAGCATAAAGTTACGTCTTTCATGTTTATCTAGCAAAATAAAAGGCTAGGTGGGACATAATCTTCAAGTGACGTTTTAAGTCTACTAGAACTGCAAAAAGACTGAAGTGTACAAGTGTGAAAACTATTTAATGTTGGCTTGTAATTTAGTATGTAAGCTGGCAGTGTGCTCCCGTTTTAATGTTTCGGGCTCGTTCTCTGCTGGTGGTGTACTTCAGCTAATTTGCAATAGGGTAAAGTCTTTTTTTGTGTGCTTATGTGGCATGAGAAGAAAACATAGTGCGTAAGAGACAGTGCATGTGGCTGGGTATTTTACTGTAGGAGGAAATACGTATGTTAATTTATTGCACATCTCTAGAGCCATTGCCTGACATGAATGCGTAGTACAGTGTGAAATCAAAAAGGGCCAGCACCCACAAACTGCTGTCAGATTGCTTAACACTTGTCATGTTTCTGAAGGCCAATGCAATGTATGGTTAATAAATGACGTGTTCAACGTGCTTTTCATAGTCTTTCTGTGCAGGAACTATTTAATACTTCTGCAGTTGAAATGCTACAGCTTTTGCAAAAGTTTTGTCAAGCTAAATGGGAGCGTTCCATGATGTTCTGCTGCTGTTTTAGCTGTTCTGCCCTTCTCATCAACATTTCTGGTCATAGCTGTCGTCTAAGGTCTAGTTGCCACTCATTTGTAACATTTCAATGCTGTGAATTGACACTTAGCACATGTAGTATGACCTGAGGGCCGGGCAGCTTTGGTGGCCCTTGAGACCTAGGTAGGTAAAGGTTTTACAGGTATATTGGTGCTGTGTGCATTAAAATGATGCAGTATCTTATTATGCAGTTGAATTTAACTGAACCATGGCACTAGCGCGCACATGTATGTGAATGCAGCCGCAGCTTTCGAAAGGCCCCCCATAGCAGTGCCAGTCACCCTTATGTTGTTCTATTTCTTTATAATCTTTCATTTGCAAACTTGTGTAGGATTCACAGGAGGTGTAAATGAAAATGCTGCAGCTTTTATACAGGAGTACATCATTGAATATCAGGACCATCTTGGGGGTTATCTCATGACAGTGAATGTTGACAAGATATTTACAGAATGTGCATATTGGCAGCATTTTTATTTCGACTGACACGGATTCATAGGCATTGCATGTGCTGCACTCTGCAGGCTGCTGTGTGATGCTGAAGCATGAAGGTAAAAGCTGTAGGCATAAGCAGCTGCTATAACAAAAATCTTCCGACTTACTTGAGATCGCAACACAGTGCTGTCTGATTTGAAATAGTGATTTTTCATATCGTGCACACAGTGCAGCGTGACAACTGCAGTGCAGGCTATATTGTCCTTCCGAGAATGAAGCAGTTCGCTTCAACTGTTTCACTTGATTCAAGATGAATACCTTTATGTCGAGTAATTTTTATTGCAGACTTCGTGGTTTGGTATATATGGGCATGTTTCTACTAATTTTGTCCATGAGTATTCTAACCATTTTGTTGCTGCTGTTTGTGGTGGCAGATTTCAGCCGACTGTGGGACCTGGAGAATGAGCTGCCGGAAGAGCTCATGGGTTCAGGAGGGGGCCCACCTCTGGGCGACCTGAGTGGTGGCCCCACCCAGCCGGCGAGTGCTGCCCAGCAGAATGGCACGGGTGGTGAGGAGGCAGCTGGCCAGCGGCATCAGCAGTTGTCACAGCTGCTGCAAAGCAAGGCCAACCACGGGAGTCCCAAAGAGCTGGGTGGGGGCCCCAAGCTGCTTGGTGGGCCTCTGCTCAATGGGCCGATGGGGCCCATGGGCCAGGCAAGACCACCCCCATCTCTTGGAGGCCTGCTCGGACCAAACTCCCCGCATGGAGGGCCCTCTGGAATGGTCGCACCCCAGCCCGGCATGAAGGTAGGTGCATGGTTATCATCTTGACAGCTGGGAAACTTTAACAGAGATGGTTGCAGTGAGGCTACAGCTTTCATTCTTGGCTGTGGTGCTTTGACAAAGCAGGATGTGAAGGTACCCATGTACGGAAATCTTGGGATATATTATAGAATCCCAGCTACTTTGAAGACAGTATAATTCTGAGCTTTGTGGTTCTGCAAGTGGCGTAGGTGTTATAATGTAGGGATTTCTTTCACTTTGTTCTAGTTCTTTGTTTGTTCATGTCCAGCTGATCTCACTGGGAATGTAGGTGGAGTGCCGTTTGGATTGTTTATGAAACAATAAAACAAAGCATATATAGTCACATTATTATGACCCACGTGTTTCTTGTGGCCAAAAGAATTCAGTGTTGCACAGTGCGGTCCACTTATAACGATACCACATATAACGATATATCGGTTATAACGATGGGTCGACATGAGAGTGTCATATTATGCATTAAGTGTATGGGGAAAAACCATTTATAACGATATGTTATTCACCGCATATTGGATGTAACGATAAAAATTTCGCCGTTCGGGTGGCTTTTTCCGTGCAAAATAATCGTAACATTTGCGTTGCTTAGTTCCCTGAAACGAACGATGTCGAGACGAGGCGATGTTTACCTCCGTAAGTTCGTATCTGCCGCCATTACCACGCTGCACGTCCCAACGTTACTAGGCGCGTCCCGCCCTGCCTGCACACCGGAGAGTACCTGAGTAGGCGCAGTGCGCCACAAGATGGTGCTAGCTGCTTCATGCGCGTCGGCCACAGTCGCTCCGAAAGATAGAGAAAGAAAAAAAGTGACAAGCAAAGTGGCGCGGTGGCGCCCGTCCCACACTCAGTCTCTCGCGATAGCTGGCTGACGCCACCGAAGCAGCGTGCAACCAACGGTACAACCCAGTTCGAAGATGGCGCCGACAAAGTGCAAAGCTGTGTCGCTTGACACAAAAATGGATATTTTGCAGGACTCTCAACATGGCTTCAAGGTGAGCACCCTCGTGAAGAAGTATGGGATCGTCCAGTTAACGATATCAACCATCTTGAAAACTGGGAGAACCGCGATTGTGAAGGCAGGAGCTATCAGCAGCCATGCCAATCAGCGGAAAAGGGGTTAGAGACCCTTTGTACGTCGATGTTGAAGAGGCGCTTTACCAGTGGTTTAACACAACCTGCGCGCATAATGTGCCTATTAGTGGGCCAATACTTGCCACCAAAGCGAAAAACTTCGCTTTTCTTCTGGGACGCCCAAATTTTGAGCCTGGGGGAGGCTGGATTCAGCGCTTTAAAGAGCGGCACGGAATTGTTTACAAAAACGTGGTAGGGGAAGCGGCGTCTTTGGACACAGAGGCAAAGCAGCAGTGGCTGCAGAGAAAGCTGCCCAGCGTGCTGGAGCGCTACCGGAGAAGGACATATATAGTTGCGACGGAACTTCTCTGTTTTTTCAAATGTTGCCATCGAAGACTCAAGCTCTTAAAGGAGATCGATGCCCCGGCGGGAAGCACTCGAAACTTAGGGTGACCGTGTTGCTGTGCGTTAGCATGGACGAGAGCCATCATCTCAAGCCTTTCATGATCGGGCGATCAAAGAAGCCAACGTGCTTTAAGAATCAAAGCATCCCGGTCCGCTATCGCAGCAATAAGAAGGCGTGGATGAACCGCGACCTGTTCGAAGAATGGCTGCTCGAGTTCGACAGTATAATTGAAGGTCAAGGAAGAAAAGTAGTGTTACTACTTGACAACTGTAGCGCACATAGCGTTAACCCGAAGCTAACATCTGTCGAATTGATGTTTCTGCCTCTGAATACTCCGGCAGGCCTGCAGCTGTTGGATGCCGGTGTGATCGCCAACTTTAATGTCCTGTATCGGCGGCGCATGCTGGAGTGGATAATTTTAGCCATTGACCACGCAGCTCCTGGCACGTCGGGTCATGCAGACGGGCCCCCTGACCTGAAGATCAGCCTTTTGGAAGCGGTGCGCTTCGTTTATGGTGCATGGTATGAAGTAAAGCAGTCAACCATATATGTACAACTGCTTCAAAAAGGCGGGCTTTGTGCGTCGGGACGAACTTTCCCAACCCACTGAGACCAACACGGTGGAGACCGCTGACATAACCGAGCTCTGGGAGCTCGTTCCTACTGGTGACACAGGTGGTGCGTCGATGGATGAGTTTTTGACTGCAGACAGTGCTGCCTCGTTCTGCGATGAGGTCACCGACGAGGCGATCGCCGAAGATGTGTTGTCTCGACAGACGGCAAAGTTGTGCAACGGTGGCGATGGCAGCAGCGACAGTGACGAGATTGACAGTGGCTCCTTGACCCCAACACAATGTCCACGCAAAGTGCACTGTCGTCGATCGACTCCTTAATTGATTTTATGCATGCTAAAGGATTGCTGCCAGTGTTTGCGCAGCAGCTGGAATCCATGCACACCGTGGTTGTGAAGCTGAAGCTGCCGCAATAGCAAGTGCAGATTTCGGACTATTTTGGCGCGCCTAACCCTTGACACGGTCATTGGCGCTAGAAATAAAGATTGTTTTTCACGGCCTACTTTCTACATCATCTATTCTTTAGAGCAAGTAGTGAATTCTAGTTTGGAGCTGCAAAGGTATGTTCCGAATTTTTGTTTTTGTTTTATATAACTGCAGTCGAGATATAGCGATCATCGGTTATAACGATCATTTTTCGTCTTTCTCGATATCGTTATAAGTGGACTGCACTGTATATTGCTTATAAGTGTGTGGCTATACGGTTTCGCATTTATGGGGTATGTTTGCCTGAATTATTAAGTAACGTTTCTTAAATCTAGCAAGGGATGTCAAGTTTGTGTGCATGTATTGCAGGGGCCAGGCGGAGCCATGGGCCCAGCATCATTCCATGGAGGTTATGGCCAAGTGATGTCAATGGGCCAGTTGAGTCAGTCTCCGCAGAGGCCCATGGGAGCCAACCTCGGCGCTGCATTAGGCATGCCCCCACGCTACTCAAGTGTAGACTCATCGCAACTGCAAAATGTGAGCTGCTTGTTATATGCACATTCTTTCTTTTGATGCCGCATAAATCTCCCTTCAGTCCAAACACTGATTGCTCAATTCTAATGCACTTTTGATTTTAGTGCTAACCCTATTCTCCTGATAGCAGCCCGTCACTACTGCACATGGAAGCCTGGCTTCACATTGGACCATGACATTAATGTGGGGCAAAATAAGATGGGACAGAAATACAAGCAAGGTCTGGCAACCCTATAGGATCGAAAGAAAGATGTTCTATGCAGAATGTTCTTGCTGGCATCTCCAGAAGCAAGAAAAGCTACAGAAAAAAGGAAGAAATATAGGAAGCAGAAAACTAAAAGAACTTTCCACATTATCTTTTGCGTGTCCTTAATATGTAATTGCTTGCTTGTTTCCAATAAATGGTCATTCACTTTTGAAAAGTGTTCTTATTTCTTTATCTGATCACTTCTTGTGAAACCCTGCTAACATTGCAGTATGCACAAACCTTTCCTCAGCTTTAATCTGCTATGCCACTGACTGTGTCCTTCTGCTTGTGCAGCAACATGGGCAGCCACCTCCTCAGCAGGCGCAGCAGCTGGCTGGTCCTCCAATGGGGCAGGCGGCTCCTCCCCCGGGTGTGGCGCCCCCTCAGCAGCCGCCACCTCCACATCCTGGTGGAGGTGGTCCCCCCCTCGGTACACCTCCTGCAGCGGCAGCCCCCTCAACAGCTGACCCTGAGAAACGCAAGCTCATCCAGCAGCAGCTTGTGCTCTTGCTGCATGCACACAAGTGCCAGCGGAGAGAATCCCAGGCGGCTAATGGAGAGGTGCGTGACAACCAAACTAAGTGGATGTCGTCAGGTCATAGTTTAGACACAAAGGCATTGTCTGGCCTCGCGCTTGTGGTATCACTTGGAGCAGCTTTCATTGGTCATGCAGGAATGGTAAGCAGTACTAATCCGCCAAATGAGTGAATTTGCTCTACAAAGAAATAGGATAGCAGTGTGGTCGAGTTGGTCGAAGTTCATGACGTAAATGCACCGCAAACCACTAAAATAAATCATATAAAGAAATAAAAGAAAATGGGTGGGTGGTTAGCGAAAATTGCTAACCATGCATCTTTTTTCTTCTCACAATTCGCTGCGGTTGCTTAGTGGCTATGATGTTGGGCTGCTAAGCACGAGGTCGTGGAATCGAATCTCGGCCACAGGGGCCGCATTTCGAAGGGGGAGCAATGTGAAAACACCTGTGTGTACTTAGATTTAGGTGCATGTTAAAGAACCCCAGGCGGCCCAAATATTTGGACTCGCCCACTATGGTGTGTCTCAATCAGATAGTGGTTTTCGCATGTAAAACATAATTTAATTTTCTTCTTGCACTTCGGTGCTTTGCGGTACTGCATTTATATCATGCTCTGCAGGTAGCAACTGAGTTCAGAGCGTTTTCTAGTCTTTAGCACGGGAAATTAGGTGATTATCGTTGCATGCCAATACGATGTTGCATATGCGATGCACAAGCAGTATTTGATGACAGTGATTCATTGCTAAATGCTTCCTGCCTCATTCTGTTCCTCCATTGATTAAAAAGCACAATTGCCTGAGGACCAAGAGCAAGCTTGTTTTCATCATTGTGAGGCATAATCTTCCCATTTGCACCATTTACCTTGTTGTTCGTACTGACTGGCTGTCAGTTCTTCAAGAGCTAGAACAATACTTTCTTCTGTGAACACTGTGAAGCAATTTTATTTGGAAGTGATTAATAAAAATGTGAGCCTGCACCATGTTGATTGATAACAGCAAGTTCTCTGCTGTGAAGCCTAGAGATTGTTTTTGTAATCTGTAGATATGGGTTTAAAACTGCCTTAACACACAACTGCAACTTAGTGTTAACAGTGCACTTCAGCCACAGCATTTAGAGAATTTGCACTAAACCAAGATTAGATCCACGAGAGTTGTTTTACTTGTGTTTACATGCATCCGTCGCACGAGACATGTTTCCATGTGCCATGCAGGTTCGCCAGTGCTCTTTACCCCACTGCCGGACAATGAAGAACGTGTTGAACCACATGACCAACTGCCAGGCAGGCAAGGCTTGCCCTGTGCCCCACTGTGCGTCCTCACGGCAGATCATCTCTCACTGGAAAAACTGCACACGCAACGACTGCCCTGTCTGCCTGCCCCTGAAGCAAGCCTCAGATCGGCGGCAGCAGCAGGCTGGTGCTGCAGTGCCGCCTGGCCAACAGGGGCAGGGCCCTGCACCGGCTGACATGCAGCGTGCATACGCTGCCCTGGGCCTTCCCTACAATGCAGCTGGCGGGGCCTCCGTTGGCCAGCTGGTCAACAGGGGGCAACCGGTTGCCCAGAGTGAGAATTGTTTGCACGTTCCTCACTAAATAGAAAGTTAAGCGGAGCTATGTTAGCAAATAATTCTTCTACAATACCATAGAAAGCCACTCTTGTCTTGAGAGGAGTCTTGGTAAGCCAGAAAAAGAAACACACACACACAAAAGAACGAAGAATTGGTGGTAACATCATGTCGTAGTTCCCGGACAAGTATGCCGTGAGGTCATGGATATTGTTCACTGCTCGAACCTGGTTAATTTTTTTTTATTAATAAAGAAGCTCTACATTATGTTCATTTTTGCAAACAGCATGTACAAGCACAGTTGGCTTTTCTTGTGACTTCGAAAATATAAGTGTGGCCCTCGTGATTAAAATGTGCAGCTAGCGCTACGTTTTCATTTGAATGGTGACCAATTGGTTCGGATAGTAGGCAGTGCAGAGAAGTGCACTTGGGAATTAGAAAAAGGGTCTATTCACTGCTGAGACTTGTCTTTCTGGGTGCACTTCGAACTGAATGCTGCAATTTTCTCATGCAACGAAATTTGTGAGTGGGTTCCTAGTATTGCAAAAACTAGATTGACAGGAATAATTTGCTTCTTTCAGATGTTGAAAAACTACCCTTATAGTGCAGTCCTTAGTCAAAGTCCTTAGAGGGCAGCTTCTCGCTGAATAACATGGCACAAGCATAATCTATTTTTATTTTCTGCTCTGTATGCGCAGTGAATGACCTGCAGGGGCCACCTGGGCCTAGCCACTGCAGCCCACAGGATCTGCTCACAGGGCCGAGCCCCAACTCCGTAGCTCCACCTCAGGGGGCTGCTCCAACCGTGGTCTCCTCCATGACTGCTCAAGCACCCCAGAGGCCTCCCCTGGGACCTGCCACTCAAGGTAGCTGTTCACTGGCATGTGTGGTGTGTCTGAAAGGATGGTCGCATTACTGCATTGCGGGGGGGTGTTCACTTGCAGGGTGTAGTCAGCAGTGTAAGCATGTTGAAAAATGGGAAATCAGAATTTGATGTCGTGTCTGAAAATTTAAACCGATCAGCCTGTTGATGTCGGCCTCATGGCCTGCATGCTCATGCGGCATACGGTCTAATCTTGGAGGCACTGGCGCTGCTTTTGTGGCTACAACAGCTACCGCGAAGCAGCCGTTAGCACGGAAAAGCGCTCGGGATGTTGATGTATTGTCCCCATGGCTGCAACACCTCGCCTGTGGCTGTGCGATATTTAAGGGGGAAGGGCGGTGAGATCAGAACTCTTTTGTTCCTTGGCAGAAAGGGCTTAAATATGGCCTACACACTGCACATTGCTATAAAAAGAGAAATACAGTGAAACCTTGTTAAGGGGGGACACGGGTCTTTGGCAAGAAAAAATAGCGAAAAAACCGACTTTTTGAGAATGGTGTTTCTGAAATCTACAGCCCTTTTTACACAACCAGACCAAACTTCTAATCTATTCGATCAGTATTTTAGCTGTAGCATTGCTTCATTTCATTGATACTAGCAAAATTTAAAAGTGAAGTTGATCAAAGAAAAGAGATCGCCAAGACAAAAGGCAAGAGCCTGACAAGGTCCTGGTCACCCGTAGAACAGCTGGCATTGTGCACGAGCACTTCACAACAAATTCAGCAGCAAAATTTGAGCCGAAATTAATACTAAAACGGCACTTCTCCCTACGAAATGCAACTGCCGTTTCACGCATCGTAGCGCCTACATTTTGGTCTCATTTTAAAGAGCGGTCTTTTTTCTTCAATTTCCTGCCAACGCAGGCTCTATGCAGCCACTGGATTCCTTCAGTTACCGCGCCAAATAAGGGTCCCACCGCGCTCTCTTATTCGTTGTTGAGCACACGTGACCTGAGGGCGCCATACGATTGGCAGAATTCCTTCCTGGTCGTCTGCTCCCCGCTTCAGCCGGCCGTGCGCCATCCACCATATTGCTTTAGCATCAGTGTCTGCTGCGCGATGGCCTGTTTGGGAAGGAAATTCCACACGAGGAACAAGTTTGGTGGAAGAAAGGTGCGACGTACATTGATTGAGGACTGCAAGAAGTGCTCCGCAACCCAGCAAAGCGTCGAAATCGTGCTGCTTGCCGGCGCTATTGTCGATCCGATCACCGATAACTCCGATGTAGGCCTAGGCCTAACAAGCCCTCCGCCCTCATCGCCTGCCGGAGGTACTGAAGGTAGCGTGCGGCACGACATGAAGTTTCTGCAGCCCGTAGAATTGGAGGAGGCCAAAAGGAAAATGCAAGAAAAACTGCAGCGCCTCTCATCAACTCCCGCGACAGAGAGGAAGCGAGATTTACTAGGTGATAGCACCAATACTGCGGCGCACCCCTTTGACGGGACTGTGTTTGCCATTGTCAGTTTAGATGCAGTGAACACTATGCTTGCAGTGGCCAATTGCAAAACATGTAGTGGGGACTTATAGTCTGAGAGGAGCATGAATATGGACTTGCTGTCAAGTTGCTTCTTACGTGCGTGAGCTGCGGTGTGGTGTCGTCGAAATGGAGCTCGCCGCCCGTGCGCGGTGCACAAAAAGTGAACCCGTTTGCTGTGAACGTTCTCGCCACTTGCGCTATGCAGGCAACTGGAAATCACCAAACAGTCCTGAATTATGTGTTCTCATTAATGAACATAAGTCATCGCGGTCTCCACACGTAGATATGGCAAAGCTACGTCAAGGGAAAGCTGGCACCCGCAGCTGATCGCGCGGCCCGCAACCTGACAAGTGAGTGTGCGTGGTCGGTTCGCGATCCTTACGCTGAATGTCGCCTTATCAATCCTGGAAACATTGCGGTGTTGTAAGATGGATCATGGATGACCCGCGGAGATTCCTCGCACATCGGCGTCAGCACCGTGATTGAACTGTTCCCTGGTTTTGTTATTGACTATGGTGTCTTGAGCAATTTCTGTGCTGCATGCGAGCAGGGCCCCAAAGAAGGTAATCCTTCCTTTGAAGATTGGAAGGCCAGTCACAGTGCCAGAAGAACACTGACAAGAAGTCAGGAGAAATGCAAGTGGAGGCCGCACTTATTCTTTTCAGGAGGTCTCTCGAATGGCACAACCTTCGCTACACCACTGTGCTCGGTGATGGGGACAGTCGCACGTACCTTGCCTTGCAAGAGAAAAAGGTGTATGGATACGTAGAGATTGACAAGGAGGATTGCGTAAATCATGTGCAAAAGTGCATGGGCACAGCTTTGCACGACCTTGTAACGAAGCACAAAGCACCGGGCTTTCAGAGCCTTGGTGGAAAGGGTCAACTGACAGCAGACCTTATCACAAAGCTGAGCGCGTACTACGGGTGGGCGACACTGTTGCAAACCATACACTTTGCCCAACAGGTCCCAACTCCTGGTGCCGTCAAAATGCTGCACAGGCCAGGTGCGAGCTTGCACCGAAACATCGTCTCAACTTGCCTCCTCATGTTTGCCAGGCCTTACTCCCCATATACGAGCGCTTGAGTGATAAAAAACTGCTTGAAAGTGCCAACGGGGAAAGACCCAAAACAGCAACAAGAGCTTCCACTCAATGATCTGGTCTCTTGCACCAAAGGAGCGCCATGCCTCTCTCTTCACTGTGGAGGCAGCTGTGGCGGAGGCAGTGCTCAAGTTTAATGCAGGCAACTTCAGAGCGTCGGCGCCTATACTCGAAGAACTGAGCCTCAACCCCAGCAGAGTAAGCAATGACCGCATGAATGAGAAAGACCAGCGGCAAATGAAGGCTTCAGCTCGAAAGCGAGCGTCTGTGGAAGTCATGAATCGAGCCTTGAAAAAGGGCCACACAGGGAACAGTTCCCAAGCTGACTATCTGCCAGGGGCATACTAGCCTGTTATGGCTGGTATTTCATGATATTCCTGAATAAATGAAGTTGTGTGTGTTATTTGCAATTTTCTCAAAACGAGCTTTTCATTCACCCTGCTTGTTTGTGGCAACAATATCTCAAGATCCTGGACAGCTAAAGATGTAATTTGTTTTGGTATATGAAGCTAAATGCATAAAGCTTGAAGTGCTGCAAGCACATTCTTGTTTTTTATTTGCCTATAATTCTTTTTTTCCTTTTGTTCTTGTGACCTAGTAGCCATGCCGTAAACAATAGACTTCGATGAACTGCTAAATTGCTAATTATTGTTGGATTTGAAAACGGCTTGCAACATTTCACTCATTAAACATTCAGCTGTCCACTCATACTTTAATTACAGCTTTCTGTCCAGATTTATTTACCCATTGTCTCCACAAATAATAGTAGTGTACTTTTAATTACCTCCCTAATTACTTGACCTATAAAAAATAATTGCGCTTTGAAATCAGCTTGAAAAACTGAACAAGTCTATGTGTTTTAGTTGAATTTGGTCTAAGAATAAGTATGATATCTCTAATCGCCATGTCCCCCCTTAAACCGTAGTTGGCCAGAGCTTGGAAAAAGTATGTACAAAACGCTAGTACCCACGTATACGGTACAGTGCAGTCCACTTATAACGATATCGAGAAAGACGAAAAATATGATCGTTATAACCGATGATCGCTATATCTGGACTGCAGTTATTAAAAAAAATTAAAAAAAATGCGGAACATACCTTTGCAGCTCCGAACTCGAATTTTCTACTTGCTCTAAAAAATAGATGAAGTAGAAAGTAGGCCGTGAAAAACAAACTTTATTTCTAGCGCCAATGACCGTGTCAAGGGTTAGGCGCGCCGAAATAGTCAGAAATCTGCACTTGCTTTTGCGGCAGCTTCAGCTTCACAACCGCGGTGTGCATGGATTCCAGCTGCTGCACAAACACTGGCGGCAATCCTTTAGCATGCGTAAAATCAATTAAGGAGTCGATCGACGACAGTGCACTTTGCGTGGACATTGTGATCGGGGTCAAGGAGCCACTGTCAATCTCGTCACTGTCGCTGCTGCCGTCGCCACCGTTGCACAACTTTGCCGTCTGTCGAGACAACACATCTTCGGCGATCGCCTCGTCGGTGACCTCATCGCAGAACGAGGCAGCACTGTCTTCAGTCAAAAACTCCTCCATCGACGCACCACCTGTGTCACCAGTAGGAACGAGCTCCCAGAGCTCGGTTATGTCAGCGGTCTCCACCGTGTTGGTCTCAGTGGGTTGGGGAAGTTCGTCCCGACGCACAAAGCCCGCCTTTTTGAAGCAGTTGTACATATATGGTTGACTGCTTTACTTCATACCATGCACCATAAACGAAGCGCACGGCTTTCAAAAGGCTGATCTTCAGGTCAGGGGGCCCGTCTGCATGACCCGACAGGCCAGGAGCTGCGCGGTCAATGGCTAAAATTAGCCACTCCCGCATGCGCCGCCGATACAGGACTTTAAGGTTGGCGATCACGCCGGCGTCTAACGGCTGCAGGCCTGCCGGAGTATTCGGAGGCAGAAACATCAATTCGACAGATGTTAGCTTCGGGTTAACGCTGTGTGCGCTACAGTTGTTAAGTAGTAACACTACTTTTCTTCCTTGGCCTTCAATTATACTGTCGAACTCGAGCAGCCATTCTTCGAACAGGTCGCGGTTCATCCACGCCTTCTTAATGCCTTCGATAGCGGACCGGGATGCTTTGATTCTTAAAGCACGTTGGCTTCTTTGATCGCCCGATCATGAAAGGCTTGAGACGATGGCTCTCGTCCATGCTAACGGTGGCGTCAGCCTGCTATCGCGAAAGAGAGAGATGCGGGACAGGCGCCACCCCGCCGCTTTGCTTGTTGCTTTTTTTTTTCTTTCTCTCTCTTTCGGAGCGACTGTGGCCGACGCGCATGAAGCAGCTAGCGCCATCTTGTGGCGCGCTGCGCCTACTCAGCTATTCTCCGGTGTGCGGGCGGGGCGAACACGCTGCGCGGTAATGGCGGCATATACGAACTTACGGAGGTGAACATCGCCTCGTCTCGACATCGTTCGTTTCAGGGAACTAAGCAATGCAAATGTTACGATTATTTGGCACGGAAAACGCCGTCCAGACTGCAAAATTTTGATCGTTATATCCGATATGCAGGGAATAACCTATTGTTATAAATGGTTTTTTCACCATAGACTTAATGCATAAAATGACACTCTCATGTGGACCCATCCTTATAACTGATATATCATTATATGTGGTATCGTTATAAGTGGACTGCACTGTTGTACCAAGCCACTTATAACAATACTCAAGTGCCACGAAAATTCCATTGTTATAACTGAAAATTGTTATAACCGGGTTGCATGAGAAAATTTAAATAGGGGAATGGCAGAGCTGTTGCAAGAAAAAACCCTATGTCGGCCAGCCTTGCATGCTTTACGCGAAGCTTGCTGACATGCTTCTCCAAGGCATCCAGGTGCTGCGTATAGTGCAGCAGAAGTTTTCTCGTGAAAATGAAATATCGGAGGGACTGAATCATCTGTCAAGCCTCCTGTGAGGGCAACATTGAGGCAGCCTGCCCTACCACGTCACCAGCGCCATCGTCGCCATCGCTATCCGATGCAAGCATGTTCGTGACGATCGCCTCGTCGGTTAGAAGCACTTAGTATCCAAATCTATAGCCCTGCGCTTTCTTTTCACCGCCAACGTCATGCATTGCCGATGATCAGCGGGTGAATCGGCCATCTTCCGTTTTAGCGGCGAGTCAAACAAGGCTGAGAAACCACGTGGCCAGGACCGATGTCGATGCAACCACCAAAGACGAACGTGAGCGATTAAGCTGTTTGCAGAACTGCGCTGAATGAGGAGCCAGCGAGCAATCTGGGAACAGTGCAGTTGGCACGGTCCATTCATGTTTCTGAGGGTGGCATGGCTTAGAGCTATGGGCACAGTCCATTCGTGTTCAGAGGGATGGAAAGGCGATGGGAGTAAGGCGCGGAGAAGGCTGGAAAATGAACACGTGGTGGCTGTCAGGGCCATCGGTCAGTGGTTCGAATTTCTCATTTTCTTGTTTTCTTTTCAAGGATTCCACATTTCACTACCTTTTGGCACCGACACCTAGTGGCCAGATTTCATCGTTATAACCGATAATGTATCATCGGGGCATTGTAGTAAGCGAGTTATTTCAGCATGGAAAACATACGGAAGTTTATGGTGCAGCAGCTTCTAATTGTTATAACCGATATATTGTTAAAACCAGTATCGTTGTAAGTTTGTTCGACTGTACTGCTTAACCGAAATTGCGTGAGATCGCCCACTTAACTGTAAAAAATGGAACTTGGAGCGAGTGCGAGGCCAAACGAACGGTTCCCCAACCGAACCGTGATAAGATTCGGCCCCAGCCACAACACTCTCTGGCTCAGTGCCGAAATGATGATGTTAATGTGGCTTTACCCTTCCAAGTGCCCTCTGCATGTGTGCTTGGAGGCCGTTCTGATCTCTGAGGCTCGTTCTTCTACCTGGCCGACCTTCCGCCGCGATTGCGCTACGAAAAGTGCCAACACTACGTGTTAACCGATACGTACGCTGGTACAGTTTATGCAGATACAAAACGCATTATGTTCAATGGCCGCTGAATCAGGGATTTGACTTTACTACTATTAAAATGAAACTACTGTTTAAGAACCTATGGTTTCACAAGGTTTACTCTATAAAATTTTATTATCTTCTTTAGTTTTTGTTTTACAGTGGAGTCTCGTTAATTCAAACACACTTCATCAAACTTTCGGTTTATTCGAACTGGTGCCGTGGTCCTGTCAAGTTATGTATATTCCAATGGGCGAGAACGCCCAGTAATTAGAATGCGCAAGCATTTGACGGTTAATTTGAATATACCACGCTCCGACAATGCTCTCGGCAACGCACCAAATTGCGTGGCCGCGCTTCCGACCAGCGTTGCGCTGACTAAGCCATAAAGGAAAGGCTTAGGAGAAACCGCTCAATGCTGCGTGCTAAGAAAAAAAAAAATATGGCTGAAATTTCACCCTCTTTCAAGTGGCAAGGTCGCCATTTCCGCGTTGCATCGTAAATGTCCCAGCTACACTAGCGGCAAAATGTGTGCCGTAGGAGGGATTAGTCCTGGACCAATTTTTCGTGGCTCGCTGCGGTGGCAAGCGAGCTGCGAGTGGAGGAAAGCAATAAGAGTGGCCCCTACAGTGACATACGTATAGGAAACTGGTCATGCGGATCCGCCCGACCGCTCTATTCATACTTGCCTCCAGTTCAGCTGAACCAATTGTTTCGCATTGTCTGCTAGCGTCAACTCTCACTCACACTTGTTTTGGCTGCCTTGGTTGGTCTCGATTGTGCTTGTTTTTATTTACAGTGACATGTCTTAACTGAGACTTCCCGATGGAAAGGTTGTTGGAGACTGTGCACCATATCCAGTTCTGTACGACAAAACAGACCCTGAATACAAGGAAGGATTCTCTTTATCTTTTGAACACAGCAACACCGCAGCAGTAGGAAGCACACCAACATGATTGTGATCAGCGGCAATGACTTCGTAATCTTGATAAGACATGACTCTCGTCAAGAATGCAGGATGAAGAAGGTAAACACAGTGCTGTTTTGTCAGCAGACGGAAGGAAAAAACTACGGATGGGCAAATATTCCATCGAATAGTTCTCTATTCGTTATTCGCTTCGATTCGAATTAAGGTATTCAATATTTTCGAATTATTTGGCAGTCTCGAATAGGCAGCCAAAAGCCACAACTGACCGGCACAAATACAAATCTTGGAGGCTATGTTTTATACGCCATGGCTGCCATACAGCGGCTGTAGATCTTGAAGGCTATACATTTTTGCATTAAAAAGCTGGAAATGCGTCATCACTGTATAGCTGACTACGTGGGCACTGCGTATAGCTCACTACGCACTGGTGTAGACGTCGATTTTTTTCCTTGCTTTTTTTTCTCCCCCTGACAAGGCGTCGGCATTGCCCTGTCCTTCAGTCGCGCTTATGCATGTGTAGGCTGCTGCCGCTATAGGTGAAGATGGCGTTGACCGTGCCCATGTCTGGGCAGTGCACGCACGCGAACCCGATATGGAACTTTTCCCTGAAAGCGCCTGCTGGAGGTGAAGCGCAGTGCGAGACCTGCCAAGTTGTTTTGAAGAAGCCTACTAGCACTACGACGACGCTTGTCACCCGCTTGAAGAAACATCCAGGCAAGTACAAAGAATACTCGGAAATGCACCAACTTTACAGCTAAACAGGGCATGCTATCTTTTTCTCCAAAATGTTATACAGTAAAAGCTCGTTAATTCACTACTCGTTAATTCGAAATTTCGGATAATTCGAATTAGTTGCCGCGGTCCGTCCCACAATGTATAATTCACACTGAAATTCGCACCGCCACCGATAATTCGAACTCCGCATCATCGTGGATGGCGAGAGTGCTAGTGCGCGGGAGCACGCAGGCGTCGCCGCGCGGGTCGCGCAGCTTTGCTTTTTCGATCAGCGGCAAGGACGATAACACCCTCGCCGCGCGCCATGTTCTTTGCGTACGAGCGGGGGACGATCTTCAGAGGCTGAGGCGGCTGCTGCTTACGGCGTGGCCATGCGGCCGCCGCATCTTGAAAGCGATCTGCGACGTGGCCAAAGTGCGCGCCCGCGTGGGCCTCGTCTTCAAAGCGATCTGCGATGTTTGCAGAGTGCGCGTATTGCCGGTAGCTTCATATGCGATGTGCTTTCTACGTTTCGTTCGCGTTAAAGCGAGGGCTGTACGAACGTCAATTTGCTCGCTGCTACTGCTGCGTGCCCTCACTCCAGCGTTTTTCAGCGAGTTTCCGCGGTCATCGAGCGAGATGCGTTCATGCTCACCTGTGCGTGCGTGACACAGTGCTTGTTAATTTAGTTAGTAAGCAAATGTTTACAAGTTTATACGGCCGATAAAACTATTATCCTTACTTCGTATAGCTATCTACTAATTTTCTATCGCAATCGATGCTTCGCTTTTCGCGCGAGATGGAGACTTTTTTTTTTCTCCGCCCCAGTCAGCGCGGATGGAGCAAGAGCCATCTCGACGTCGGGCGCGTCAGACCGCGCTGGCCGCGTCTGGTTACGTTGGCTGCGCCAGAGCTTCGAAGTATAGACGTTGTTCACGCCAACGTGACGTAGCGTGTGCGCGCGTGCTCACGCCACGTCAGACTATATACGCGCCTTAACCGAGTGATTTTTTTCTCTGACTTTCATTAGTTCGAATTTTGTATAATTCGAATTTTCATAGCATCCCCGCGGAATTCGAATTAACGAGCTTTTACTGTACTGTACAAGCTCGTTAATTCGGATCTCACAGGACCGGAAGAAATGTCCGAATTGTCCGAATGCCGAATTAACAAATGAACAGGAAAAACATTAAAATCAAGTTGAAGAAGCATACCTTAATACCTCTGTCACATGGCAAATCTAATGTCATTTACAACGAATGACATTCCCTGATAATGCCATTTGTTTGCTGTCACACGGTAAAATGTAATGACATTCGTCGAAAATGACATCTACAAACGTATGAGTTCGCCAAACTCATTCGCATTTGTTTTGGAAGCGAATGTGTATCCTCGACACCATGAGTGTACCGATGTTTTGCAAACAGTACATGCTTCTTTTTTTGTTTAATAGAAAATAACTATTATTCTACCAATTTCATTACCTAATTGTTACTTTAACGACATTAAAGTCCATCACATGCATAAATACAGAAAGCTACTCTCAATCCAGTGACTAGACAGCCGTCTTCAGCTTTCGCTGCAGCTGCTACAGCCCGCAAACTGTCGGAAGTGCTCAGGCAAACGTCCTCCAATATCAAAAGCGCCTCCATGACTTCTCGGGAGATGCGATGAGGTTGCGGCTGCACCTTTTCGCATGACTCTTCGTCGAATCATGGTCTTCCCGGGTGCGTGCGACATCATTAATAATTTCTTCATCGGTCAGGAGACCAGTCATGGCGACACAGTCGTCAATCGCGATGTAGTCCTGAAGGTTCACATCTGTGGGAAGGACAGCATCGAAGGTCGGGCAGTCATCATTGGTGGATTCGACTGACACCTCGTCGGCTACTGCCACATGCTCGGTCCTCGCAAAACCGCTGTGCATACCTGCCAACCCTCCCAATACGCCCGGGAGACTCCCGATTTTTCACTGAACTTTCCGATCATACGATCACAGTCTTATATCTCCCGAAAAGTTGTCTCTGGTCGTGCCATAATGGTTTTTGCGAAACCATCACCATGGAATCTGCAGCCACATAGTAATCGTCAGCATCACCAACAACGGCTGCACTAGTGCCACGGGTAACATAGACTAAGCAGCCAACTACGGTGCCCGGAAAGCCAACCAAAGCCAGAGCCAATGTAGCTCTTGCATTTCATGCATGCATTCCTCCATGGTGCACTGTTACTGCTGTTTGTGTGTATGATTAGTGTTGGCTAGGCCGTGTGTGCGGTGCACCACGTAAAGTTAGAAACCTCGCCTGCTTGATGCCATGGAGCTGTCAAAGCCCAAGAAAAAGTATTTGCAGAAGTTTTTGTGATCTTACCCTTCTGAATTTCTGTGCTTTATGACATCAAGAAAAGGAAAACATTTTGCCTTTTGTACAACGTGTGGATGCGACGTCAGTGTGCTTCACGGTGGCAAAGGCAACTTCAAACTGCACGTTTCTACGGCGAAGCATCAAAACTATGTTTGCACTGCTGAGCAGCAAGACAACATAGTGAACTTCCTCCGGAACAACTGCGACGACGGTGTCATAGCTTGTGGAGTGCCTCTTGACGGGATTCCTCACCGAACACAACCTATCCCTTAGTGTCAGCGACCACGTTGGGCCTCTTCTACGGAAAATGTTTCCGCAATGTGATGAGGCGAAGCGTTACGGATGTGGACGCAACTCTGAAGAATGTGGAGGTGACCAACTTGAAATTATTTCACAGGCATCGCTTTCGAGTCTTCGTTTCTTTATTCATAGTTTCCCTCAGCTGCTGCCTTGAGATTCCAATGAATCTCCTGAAGACGTTTTAGATGCCCTCGAAGCCGTGTTGGCCACTCTACAGGCGTACAGTCTTACAGAGGACATTATGAATGAAGAAAGGTGGGATGTGCAGTGGTCTATGGTTCGAAAAATGAAAAACACTGATGGAAAACATGTTTCACCGAGTTGCTAAGGTGATGCTGGATTTAATTGTGATACCACACAGCTACGCAGTGTGTGAGTATATTTAGCACGGCACGAAAAACTGGGCCTGAATTCCGCTCATCGATGTGCAGCACAACCCTCCAACATCTGCTGCTAGTGAAGGGCCGTCTGTCTGGACCATGTTCTGAGCAAAGCTACCCCGACAAATTTTTGAAGTGAGCAAAGTCCGCTACTGCAAGGTCCCTGCAAAAGGACTCGCCGAACACTGCCTGAAAGTTTGAATAAACCTCTCCCCCCCCCCCCCCCCCCTGCCCTGTTGGTGCAAATAAGAAGTCTCCTTACTTTTGATCTCGCCAGGTTGGCAGGTTGCCAAAAACAGTTGGCGATGGCTTGCGGAAGTGTATTTTTCCACACGTGAGCGATGATGGTCACTGCGCAGAGTAAGTCCACTTCATACAGCTTTCCAACTTCCGAGCGTAAGATCATTCGCTGTAGCAGGTGCTTTCGGTACTTCGACTTCACATAGTGAATGATGCCCTGGTGCGTCGGCTGAAGGGCACATGTAGTGTTGGGCGAGAAAAGGCTACCTTGACACTCTTCAGTTAGACTGTACAGTTATGTTCACTGCAGTTGTCAACAACCATAATTATCTTGCGGTCCGTAGACATGAGGTGCCGGTCTAACTGCTGCAGCCAGCCTCGAAAAATGTCTGAGGTCATCCAGGCCTTCCTGTTCGCTCTGTACTCGACAGGAAGGCTTTTGATGTTTTTAAAACAACGTGGCTTATGTGCCTTCCCGATGACAAGTGGCAAGTGCTCCGTGCCAGTCGTATTGGCGGCAAGAAGCACAGTTATCCTTTGCTTGCACTTCTTGCCACCAATGCACGGAACACCTTTGAAGGTCACCATCTTGTTGGGCAGAGCCCTGAAAAATACAGTGGAACCCCGTTCATACGTTTTTCACCGGACCGAGGAAAAACAACGTAACAGCCGGGAAAACGCAACAGTGAGGAAAGCTCCGAAAATGAGTGAAAAAAGTGCAGCTTCAACTATAGACTATTTATTTCCACAGAGTGCGCTGCGCTTAGAAAGTCTAGAATGGTGGCTTGCCGTTTCTTTCACTCGCTAGAAATCACCACACGTTTCTCAATAGCCTGAAAGGCCGCATTGCTGTCAGCGTCGCTGTGAGGTAGGATTTGGCAACTCCCCGGCATCATGCGGCTCGTGCTCCTCGTCGTCACCGCACCACGGCAATGGCAACGGACGAAGGAATATCCGCGGGAAATTTTGCCCTCTTTGGCGTAATCATGTTAACGTGCTAACGATTGTTTAGTATTGCTGCAGAGCGCGCGCGTCCGAGCAGCCCGGTTGCGCGCAGCGCGGCGGGGTTTCTCGAGAAATGTAAACAAGAGAAGAGAGCTGGCCGTTAGGCGGAGCAACGCCATGAGCAATGCCAACTTCCAGGTTCCCTTTAGCTATAGCTTCACAAAGAGCGACGTCAGGGCCTCTCCCGAGTTTCCTTCCTCCGTGAGTCGACCCGTCCAACAAACCATGCGGGGACCGTAATCACAGTGATGATAGTGAGAGCATTTTTCACGAATGGCCACCTAGTGGTAACTTCTCGAACTTGCGTGCGGCTTCTTGCAGCCAGTTCCATAGCCAAGCCAAGCCAAGCCCAGTCAGAACTTGTCAAAAGTCAAAATGGCGGTTGAAGCGTGTTGCCTACTTTAGCCCAGGCGGGTTCGGGTTGCGACGCATCATGCGGGAACGTTTTCACAGCTACTACGTAACAGCGGGGTTCCTTATACATTGGATCCTATGGAAGCTATGCCGGGACCGGATGAAAACGACGTAGCAGCCGGAAAAACGCAGCAGTGAGGAACGTAACAGCGGGGTTCTACTTACTGCTTCAGGCCCCGGGAGGAAAAGCACCAGCGGCGATGAACGCTCGTTAAAGAGGAATAGAGCTCATTCTGGACCGCAGGCAAAAAAACTGACACTTCATACCAGGGATTCTGGGGACGCCAGCCAGGTGACCCATGAGGAGCGCCTTATTTCATTTTTTTTTTGTCATTGGGGTTAAACAGGGCATGCTTTTTCTCCAAAACGGCTCTTTGAGAAGGGGAACTGCCTTCTTTAGGCACAGGTTCCTCAGATTCATGTACTGAGGGGCCTCTTGAACCGCCTTTTCGAGGATCTCCCGACTAGATTTGTGCGCCCAGGTGTTGTCAAGGCATGTAATTCATTGCTGGAAGTTGACTGTGGAGCTGCAGAGAACCACAAAGGTGAAGAAGGCATAGTCATTGGCAGCACAACCTACTTTGTGGTTGAAACACTGAGCTGCATTGAGAGAGAGCAGTTATTCTCTGCTGTACGTCTGTACTTAACGGCAGCATGCGATTACATTCGCCACAAATTCCCCCTAGAAGACATCAATCTCAATATGGCTGAAGTTGCTCAAGTACAAGCTCTGGACATGACATAAAAATTGTTACGGCGCAATCACATGCAGCCACAAGTATGAAGGACGGAACACAAGCGCAAGTATGAAGGACGGAACACAAGCACTTGTGTTCCGTCCTTCATACTTGTGGTTGCATGTTATTGCGCTGTAACAATTTTTATGTCAAGTATGCACCAACTCGCCCAGAAAGAAGTTTTAACAAGCTCTGGAACCTGCTTCATTCAACAGCGTAAGTCATTTTATTATGGCATTCTTTGCTATCCTACCCCAGCAGAAGTGGCAAATCAAAAGAAGAAGCAATCGACACACTTGAAGTTGAGTTTGCCAACTTGCTAGCATATGAGGTTCCAGCGGACATATTGAATGAGCCAAGGTGTGACGTGCAGTGGTCGTAATTAGGAAGCATTCGAAGTGTCGACGGATCGCTCAGGTTCCACGTAATTTCAATGGTTATGCTGGGTGTTCTCTCCATTCCTTACAGCAATGCTGAATGTGAGAGAATATTCAGCACTGTGAACAAAACTCGTGGAGTTTTGCTTATCTGTGTGGGAGTAAACACTCGAAAGTCTGTTGATGGTCAAGGGGCACCAGAGTGATACCGTAAAAACCCGCGTATAATACGAACCCGAATATAATACGAGGTGAAATTTCTGGGACGAGAAATGGAAAAAAAAAGGTTTACCCGCGTATAATACGAGTGAGAGAAACTCGGGGAAAACATTTATTGAAATCGGACTCAGCACTTCATTCACTGTCGTCCTCCGCTGCGCTTTCATCGGACAATTCCTTGTCTGACATATCCTCCCAGAGGTACTCGTCCTCGGTGCCATCGAGCGCGTTCGAGATCCCGCACTTCTTGAAAGCGCGACGCACAAGGTCTTCTGGGATGCTCGCCCATGCGTCCACGATCCACTTGCACAGCGTGGCTGGCGATGCCCGCTTCAGCCGCCCAGTTGGCGTCACTGCAGGTTCACCTGACCGCATCCACTCTGCGTAGCACCGCTTCACCGCGTCCTTGAAAGGCTTGTTGACGCAAACATCTAGAGGCTGCAGCTGAGACGTCATCCCACCAGGGATAACGACGAGTTCAGTATTACAATCACGCAACAGCTTCTTCACCGAGTCGGCCAAATGGCCACGAAACGCGTCCAGCACGAGGATGGACGGGAACGACAACAGTGCACCGGGCCGCCTACACCAAACGGACTTTATCCAGTCGAGCACAAGACTCTCATTCATCCACCCTTTCTCATGGCATTTAACGATGACATTTTTCGGCAGCTCACCTTTCGGCATTGTCTTGCGCTTGAAGACGACATAGGGCGGGAGCTTGCGGCCGTCTGCCGTGCATGACAACATGACGGTAACACGCGTCTTCTCGTTCCCAGTGGACCGGACACAAACTTGTTTCGAGCCCTTTTCGTGCACGGTGAGGGGCGATGGCATGTCCAGATAAACTGGTGTTTGGTCAGCATTGCCGATTTGCCCTAGCTGAAAGTTCTTCAACTTGCGCAACGAAATAACGCGGCGCTGGAAAGCCACCAGTAACTCTTCAAACGATTCCGGCAGCTTTTGTGAAATTGAAGTTCTCCGGCGCAATGAAAATCCTGCACGGCACATATACCGATAAACCCAATGCTTGCTTGCTTTGAAGGTGGAGCTCGTTAGGCCTTTTTCTCTCGCAAGCTCCCTGGCTTTTGCCTGCATGAGCTCCACGCTCACAGCAAGATGCGCGGCTCGCTGTTCTCGGACGAATTCCGTCAGTTTGAGTTCAATTTCAGGGAATGCCCCATTCTTCGGGCCGCGAAAGCTTCTTCGCTTTCCGCTGCACTCGAAAAGTGCTTCTTTTTGCCGTCGCCATCCGCGGATACTTCCCTCGGTGACGCCAAACTGCCTCCCGGCCGCACTGTTGCCGATTTCCTCTGCCGCTAAAATCACATTTCGCTTGAAAGCTGCCGAGTACTGCTTCCGTGCCCCCGACATCGTGCTCCTTCACTAAAAACGATGCACTTCGCGAAGCGCGGTTAACACGTGAACTGCCAAGGTCCGCACTCAACAAAGAAAGAAACGATGCCGTAGCCACGCTGCAATAGCGAAGGCAAGCCGTAGCCAGGCAGCAATAACAAAGCCAAGTCGTAGCCATGCAGATATTACGAAGCCAAGCCGTAGCCACACAGCAATAACGAAACCAAAACTTCGAGCCGAACTTTGAAATTTTTGTCCGGATCCGCATATAGTACGAGGCGGAAATTTGGGACGCTAATAACAGGAAAAAAACCTCGTACTATACGCGGGTTTTTACGGTACTTGCTTTGAGCAAACCTACACGGAGAAGTTTCTGAAGCAGGCAAAGAAGGCAACAGCAAAATCATTGCAAAAATAAATTGTGCCCCAGCGGCAGGCTTGGTGAGTTGGTGATTGAACATGTCCCTAAGTGTGGGCAGTGCAACCCGGACGAATGACAAAAGGAAGTACAGTAAAACCTCGTTCAACCGTACCCGCTTAAACAGTCGTTTCGTTTTAAAGGTAGCAAAGTCAAATCGCCGACTCAGCGGCCATTGAAAATAATGTGTTTTGTATCTGCATAAACCATAACAGCTTATTGCCTACATATAGGTTATTACCATATATACACGATTGTAGGTCGACCTCTTCTTTAAAATTTGAAAATCTAAAGTGGGGTGTCAACTTACAATCGAAACCAAAATATGGCACAGCAAAAAAAAAAAGCCGAGACCAACGGGATATCAGGGGAGCTACGACGTAGTTCCAATTCTTTGTTTGCTCTACGGCGCCACCTGTAGCTTTCCGCTATACCGCGCGTTCATTTGCTTTTCGGAACAGTTTTTCAACATTTTTTAGTTTTACAGCGCACACAGCACTCATGTGGGGGTGTCGATAGATCATGGAAGTGCCGCTGTTCCATTTGCGGCGGCACTCTCAGAACAGCGGCGCTTGCAGGGAGTAGAGTAGCGATAGTTCATGGAAGAGCAGACACCGCTTGTGGCTCGCGTGTTTCTCTTTCCCCGTAGCTCTTTTAGTTTCATGCGTTCGATTTGACTGCCGGCCACGTGCTAGTCGTCATGAGTGCTCAGAGTCCACTAAACATTCGGCGCTCGTTAACAGCGGCATTAAGAGGGCTGCCATCCTTTACGTTGAAGAAACAAATAACTGCGCAGCGGGCTGCAAGTTTGATGTTTCTTAATGGCTGGTGCAAGAGTGGCGACGGCAGCGAAGAAAAATTTTCACCTGTGACGGCAAGCGAAGAGGTTTCCGCGGGCCGAAGCTGGTACACTTTCCAGAGCTGAAAGCCAAGCTTGCGGCGTACGTCGCCAAAATGCGTGATCGGACCTTGCCAGTGACATGCGACATGTTCATGAGACAAGTCTTGATCTTCGCCTTTTAAGGACCTGCTCCGCCATCAGTACGAGTGGCTGGCGGCAGAAGACCACGAACTTACGCCAACCGGACATTTCAAAAGAGCCTCCCTAACGGCTCTGTGTGGTTGGGTGCTTTCGGCGTGGACTTATGTATGTATTCAAATGCGAAATTTAGCTGGATAGCGGCGTGCTGTGGAACCGTAGCAGCAATGACGATGGCAGCACTAGTGAGTAGTAGTAGTCCAGTGACCATGCCAGCTACTAATAAATTTTCGTTATGGAATGCGCTCGCGGGTTTGCTCATCTTTTTTTTCCCCCTGTCACACGCAATATTGGGGGGGTCGACTTACATTCAAGTTGACTTAAATCGTGTAAATACGGTAACATTTAGTGTTTCCACTTTTCATCGCTCAAACGTCTCCATCGAGCGGCCCGGCAGAACAACAAGCCTCAGAGATCAGAACGGCCTCCAAGCACCCTATGCGTTTGCGCGTGAATCCACATCAACATCATTTCGGCACCATGCTAGAGAGCATTGTGGCGTCGTGCAAAGAAAGACGCCGAGTGCTCAGCATAGAAGAAAAAATAGACATAGTTCGTGCTATCGAACGTGACACGAAGTCGGCACTGGCACGCGACAAGGATCCACTGTTGGCTACGGTGTGTAGCATTTAGAATGCGAAGAAGTTACTCAGCAGCTCTGCTGCGACCGCAAAGAGATGTTGGCTACGAGGTTCGACTTTTTGCCGTTGTTGCCGAAGTGGCCATCAGCGACAGTGACGAGGACGATATGGAAAGCGACACCACAGATGATTCAGGCCCGACAGTGGAGGAAGCTGCGCGTTACGTCAGCCTCATGAGTGCAATCGCTGCGACGAGAACAGTACCCTGCAATGAAAAAGGTGCCCCGCGACTTGTGCAGCGCTACCGCCTGCGTGCATGGAGAACAAACATGCAACGCCAACGAGGAATCTGTTATACGAGTGCTTGGCGAGAAGAGGGGGCCAGCTGAAAAGCTGGCTTGCAGCTTCAGTAATACAGTAAAACCTCGTTAAACCGTACCCGCTTAAACAGTAGTTTCATTTTAAAAGTAGTAAAGTCAAATCCCCGACTCAGCAGCCATTGAACATAATGTGTTTTCTGTCCGCATAAACCGTACCAGCTTATTGCGTACGCATCGGTTAAAACGTAGCGTTTCCACTTTTCGTCGCGCAAACACGGCAGTGCGTCGTCTCCATCGAGCGGCCCGGCAGAACAACAAGCCTCAGAGATCGGAACGGCCTCCAAGCACCCTGCGCGTTTGCGTGTGAAGCCACATCAACGTCATTTCAGCGTCGTGCCAGAAAGATGCCAGAGAGCGTTATGGCGACGTGCAAGCGAGGACTCGAATCATGCCGAAGCTCGGATAAAAAAACAGATGCTGAGTGCTCAGCATAGAAGAAAAATTAGACATCGTAGACATCGTCTGTGCTATCGAGCGTGACACGGAGAAGTCGGCGCTGGCACGCGACAGGGATCTGCTGTTGACTACGGTGTGTGGCATTTCGAATGCGAAGAAGTTGCTCGGCAGCGCTGCTGCGACTGCGAAGAGATGTCGGCTTCGAGGTTCGACTTTTTGCCATCGTTGCCTCTGTTATTTCCGAAGTGTCGACTAGCGACAGTGATGAGGACGGCCAGGAAAGCGACAGCACGGGTGATTTAGGCCCGACAGTGGCAGAAGCTGCGCATTACGTCAGCCTCATGAATGCAATCATCGCGACGAGAACAGCACCCGGCAATGAAAAAGGCGCCCCGGGACTTCTGCAGCACTACTGCATGTGTGCACGGAGAATACGTAATGCCAACGAGGAATCTGCCATGCCAGTGTTTGCCGAGAAGACGGGCTGGCTGAAAAGCTGGCACGCAGCTTCAGTAAGTTTGAGGCCGCTGTCGTCATGCTAGGCCGCCGTGGCATCAAATGAAAATAACACTTTTGTCAAGCGAAGTGAATAAATACTGCATGTTTTTCTCCCCTTTTATCGCACTCTCTCCGAGTTCCGTTTTCGACAGGTAAGTGGGAGGTCTCATGCTATTTCGGTTAAACAGTACTACCGTTTAGTACGTAGTTTTTCCGAGCTTTGGCCAACTACGGTTTAATGAGGTTTCACTGTACATACTTTTTCCGAGCTCCGGCCAACTACGATTTAACGAGGTTTCACAGAACACGATGTAAGCGCAGCGTTTATTTTTTCAAACAAGGGGCTAAAATATACAGAAAATGTAAACACGTGTAAAGTGACACTTGCAAGGGTGAGAGGTTGTTAGCCTATCTCGCCATTCAAAAACTAAATTTCGTTATCCTGCTGAGCGATAGAAAGAGTTTTCACTCTTTACTTTTCAAGACACAGATTTCACTTGCGGTTGTGAAAACGTGAGTAAGCTTGTCGAAAAAGGTAAACCCTTAAAAGAAAAGAAAAAGTGCTGCTGCCCCACCCCCCCCTTCCGCCCCCATCCACCGCGATAGTTTTACGAATTTCCTAATCTTCAAGTTGGCAGGTATGCGTGGGGTAAATTTAAAATGACAGCTGACGGAGCAAATTGAACGTGCCATACGCGATTTTTTTTTTCATGAGTACATTATGTGTGTTGAAACAGTTTTTTCCATATCAGTAATAAATAATATCGTTAATATTGTCAAGTTTACTGCAATAACATAGCCATGTCTACTTTGAAGGGACCGAAACAGAGATGGGCACGCTCAGCTGCCAGTGACAGAAACACATGGCAGGCATGCTGCGAAAACTCCAGCATTTGTCTTCACTACAATCGTAATTCGGCACGTTTCCACTAAGGGTGGGCGACTATTTTAGCTGTGTTACAAGCGTCGGCATATGGATAGGGTACACTTCTAACATATCGATGTAAACGTGGCTACTGTCGTTGCTGCTTGCGATTTGTTGTGTGCCCACGAATGCAAAGAGGAATCGAAAGGCACCTTTTTTTTTTGTTGTTGACCACAACCATTATAAAGCCCACAAATGATAAAGCCATGGCAAGTTTGGTTGTAAATATTTTTCTTGGAAGCATCTGCATAACATTTGACAGATGGTAAGCACGATCATCATCAGCTAGACTTGGCACATATGGCACATCGCTGCGGCAAGTTCGGGGTGCGATCATTATGGAGAAAAAAAAATAGAATTTGGACGACAAAATGCACGGCTGTGATCATTACACATTACACGAGTGCGATCATTATGCTAGTAAATATGGTAGATTAGGCGTTGCAAGAACCGAAACACATGGTTTCCAAAATTTTTTTTTCTATTTTAGCGATCTGATGCCCGCATCCCCCTTGAAATGGTTGTAAAAGTGATGTTTTTTTCCCCAGTACTCAAAATATTGTGCCAATGTAAATCGCAAATTACATAATCCTGTCAAGCTTTGATGTCATGTCCTGTCTACGATGGATATGAAATTGCCACATCATGCCATGCCGTTGGTGTCGCCCAACAAACGTTCCTTGGTGCGCTACAGGGCTCCGGGATTTAAAGGCCGTTGAAGCGATACTGTGAAAACTTGTCAACTGTTGACATGATAGCCATTGGAGGCTTTATTATTGCCGAAGGTTGTGCTGATGGTTCCCTTATTTTTTTCTCTTTGTGGCATAGGTGGGCCTCAATCATCGTTCGTTGGTGGGCCTACATCACCAGCAGCGCTCGCTGCTGCAAAGTTGATGAAGGCTGTTCAGCAGCAGCAACAACAGCAGCAGCAGCAAGGTGGCCCTGCGGCTGTGTCCATAGTTCCCCCAAACCAAGTGGCTCCCCCTGGGAGTGCGCCGAGTGGTGTGAGCCTAGTGCAGCCAGCGGGAGGAGTCGCCAAAGACTGGCACCAGTCAGTCACCCGGGACCTAAGGCATCACCTGGTGCTCAAAATGTGAGTGTATGCCTGCTCATTGTCACTGACAGAAGTTCGTTGTAAAACATTTCTTTCCTTTGAAACCTCAGTAACTTTGATACAGGGTGCAGAAAACCTTGTGTCCCTGCTCTCTGGATGCTACTTATCTGTATAGTGCGTATACAGTTGCCGACCAATAAATTGTACACCGATAATCTGGACATGCTCGGTAATTCGGACAGCTTCGCGGCATTGCCAATGGCCCCGTAGACTTACTGTGTAAAGACAACCAAGCTTTCGGACAGCTGCCAGCTCTACGTTCGATTATACGGACTCCGTCTGTGGTTGAAGCGTATGCAGACTCTGCCGCCATTATCTCCTCTGGCGACCTCGACGAGACATCAAGTATGGCCTCAGAGATTTCATGCTAGACTCTAATCCCTGAGGTCTTGCCTTGGTAGGAGCACTATGTCTCGGAGATTTAACTGCAAATGCTGAACTTAGCGACCTTACTTGAATTATAGGCCGCACCAATATCACGATCGTCACATTCTATTCTGGCAACCCCGCACATTGGCTGCTCTTGCCATTCTGTTTGTCGAGTTTGCCTTTCGGACAGCATACCGCCATTCTGTGCTTGTTTGTTTAGTTTGCGTTCCGGACAGCGCTGTACTGGCTCCAAGCAGTCTTTCTCATGAACTTATCGACAGGCCGTGTGAAATGGTACCACTGGTGCCTTTGCAGTCCGAAGGAGCCCTACTCCACAACTAAAGAGCCTGAACTGCCGCCTACCAGAACGAGCTCAGATGTGGACATCATTGATAACCTGCTAAGCTGTGGTGTGCTGATTTCTGCTGCCATTACGTTTGAAGATCTTACAGACTTTAGAAAGCGTGGTGTTGTGTGCCGAACAGAACGATGACGAAATACAGTCGATTCGTTACAACGAACCCTCATGATCCGACAGAAAACGTCCGTTTTATCCGAAGTCCGTAGTATCTGAGACGCCTCACTTTCGAAACTTCCATTGCGATGTCTAGTAACTTTATTGTAAAGACTGAATGAGGGACATCCAAAGTAAAAAACAAACAAAAAGGTCGCAGTTTCGCCCAAAAGGCGAAGCATCGATTGCAATAGCAAATTAAGCAAGGTAAGCGCGGCGGCAGCAGCAAGTGAATTGACCTTCGTGCTGTCTCTCTCTTCAACGCGAACTAAACGTCGAAAAGCACAGCACATACGAAGCTACCGGCACTAGGTGCACTTTGTCCACATCGCAGATCGCTTCGAAGATACGGCAGCCGTTAAGGCGGGACACGGGTCTTAAAGACCGAAAAATTGCGGGAAGAAATCACTTTTTTGAAAACATTATTTTTGGATTTTACAGTGTCTGATGCATTATCTCAGAAATTTCTACGCATATTGGACCAATACTTTGATTGTAATGGTGTTATTATGTCATGTCGGCGAGCTGTATTTTTACTGATGAACGCACAAAAAGGGTCTTTTTCCGTGACACGCAGTTGCCGTTCTAAGTTTCTGATGGCAGCCATCTTGGTCTTGTTTGAAAGAGCAACTCTTCTTGCTTAGTTTTCGTGCCACCACTACCCTGTGCGCTGAATGGCTATGAAGAAAAAGCCTGCGAGAAGGTAGCCCCCATGCGTAATTCCTTTCGTCAACTGAGGCACGTGACCGTAATAATGCTGTGCCATTGGCGGATTTTTAATGTCGTCTACTCAGGTGTGCGAAACTTGGCACGAAACAATGTCAAGTTCAGTTTGCTACAAGCCATAAATTCTGCGAACAGAAGAAGAAATGAGAAGGTTGAAATTCATTAAAATGGGCCGTATCTTTGGAAAGTGTCGTCAACAGTTGGCTACCCGTGCTGAGCCTCGCCGGAGTTTACTCCTGTAACTGTGGATTAGGCCTAGCAGATGAAAGCACTTTTAGCAGCAGCTGGTGTTCATGCTGCATTCCAGCACTACTTATGTAACCCGATGATTTGGAGAAAATGAAGAAGGCACAAGAAAAATGGCAAGACTTTGCTTCAAGGCCGGCTACCAAGCGAAAATCGGATTTTCTCTCTCACTTAGAACTTTCCCCCCTCTTTCCCTCACCTCCTACCCATGCCTCACGCGCGAAGGATGGTGCGCTTCCGCCCCACTTTCCTCCCTCCCTTGTGCACAAGATATTGAGCTGCGATCGACTGACCCTCGGAAGTCATTTGCCAGCTTGTGTCGACACGGCAAAAGTCCGTATTATATGCCCCATTTTGACAAAAATTGCCGCCAATTTTGTCCGCTGTAGCCGATAGTCCGTTGTAGTGCAATCCGTTAAAAGCGAACTTCGTTCCATTGATAAAATAGGTAAAACAAACTAAGGCTGAAATATAGTTCGCTATATCCGAAAGTCTGTTGTACGCAGGTCCGTTGTAACGAGCGTAGACTGTAATTGAGCAAGTTCTCCCACCATCAAACAGCAACTCTAACTCTGATGATGATGATGTGCCGTGTGCGCTAGAGCCTTCACATGCAGATCTGACTAGCCTTTGCAGTCCTTGCATCGTCGTACAATGACAGCACAAAACTGGCAGAAATAGTGAAACCTCGTTAAACTGTAGTTGGCCGGAGCTCGGGAATAGTATGCACTAAACGGTAGTACTGTTTAACTGAAATAGCATGTTATCGACCACTTACCTGTCAAAAACGGAACTCGTAGAGAATGCGATGAAAGGGGATAAAAACATGCAGTATTTATTCACTTTGCGCGACAAAAGTGCTATTTTCGTTTGATGCCGCGGCGACCTAGCAGAGACGACAACGGCCTCAAACTTACTGAAGCTGCGAGGCGTTGCGTATTCTCCGTGCACGCGCGCTGTAAGTAGCGGGGCACTTTTTTATTGGGTGGTGCTGTTCTCGTCGCAACGATTCCATTCATGAGGCTGACGTAATGCGCAGCTTCTGCCACTGTCGCGCCTGAATTGCCTGTGCTGTCGCTTTCCATGTCGTCCTCATCATAGTTGCTAGCCGACACTTTGGCAACAACAGAGGCAACGATGACGAAAAGTCGAAACTTGGAGCTAACATCTCTTCGCGGTCGCAGCAGCGCTGCCAAGCAACTTCTTCGCATTCCAAATGCCACACACCGTACTCAACAGCAGATCCCTGTCGCGTGCCAGCACTGACTCCTTCGTGTCACGTTCGATAGCACAAACGATGTCCAGTTTTTCTTCTATGCTGAACATCCGGTGTCTTTTTTATCCGAGCTTTGGCGTGACGCGAGTCCTCGCCTGCGCGACGCCGCAATGCTCTCTCGCACGCTGCTGAAATGATGTTGATGTTGATGTGGCTTCAAGCGTGAAGGCACAGGGCGATTGGAGGCCCTTGTTCCGATCTCTGAGGCTTGTTGTTCTGCCGCGCTGCCCAATGGAGACGACTCAACGGCGTGTTTGCGTGACAAAAAGGGGAAACACTATGTGTTAACTGATACGTACGCAATAAGCTGGTACGGTTTATGCGGATACAAAACACATTATGTTCAATGGCCGCCGAGTTGGGGATTTGACTTTACTACTTTTAAAACGAACCTACTGTTTAAGCTGGTACGGTCTAACGAGGTTTTACTGTACAGGCGTACTTGGTTGCACGTAAGTGGAAGTGTGTGCAGCAATGACCGACCACTTATTCCTTGTACAGGGGCCTTAAAATGTAAATAAAATTATCTTTTTTGGATGCATTAGTTTTATTTTTGGAACATTCAATAGTTTGGACTTATTTACGTTCCCCCTGGGGTCCAAATTATCGGTCGTTGACTGTAGTACTGCCGGCTTCTGTGTGACGTTGAATTTGCGTAACACAGCTTATATTACCGGTGTCATGAAGTCCACGCCTTGCATTGCAGCACTGCCCATATCGTGATGGTAGGCGAATGTTCTCGCGGTCTCGGGCATTGCGAAATTTCAAATAGACTGAAGCACAACAGTGCGTAAAAGCACATAAATGAATTTTCAGTGCTGCTGGCATTGTAAAATATGTTGAACTTGCGTTTTTCCATGAATATAGCTGAATAACGGCAGTTATAAGGGTGGACATGGTTGGGGCGACCAAAAATCGCGAAAAAATTGATTTTTTTATTGCATTATTGGAATGTACAGCTATTGCACCTATAGTGTTAATTTCATACCGATAACATCAGTATTTTAGCGTCAGTGACGCCTTATACGACGTGTACTGGCTGAATTTCAGGCGAAACTTATGCTGAAACGGCACATTTTCCAATATGCGCGCCTGCTCTTTCATGTGTGCCAGTGTGGACATCTTGGTCTCTTTTGAAAGAGCCGACCTTTTCCTTTAAATTCCCGCCTGAGCAGGCTCCATTCAGCCATTGGCCACTTAGAAAATGTGCTGCAAAAAAAGGTACTAAAACGCCCTCCTATTCGTCACTTGGTGCACGTGACTTGAGCTTGCCTCCCGATTGGCGGAACTGCATGGCCACCATCTGCTCCGCGCTTGGAGCTGCACATTGAGGTGCGCCATCTTGCCCCAGTGTCAGCGAGGAAGCGTGACGCGATGTCTGAAACGGAGCGCAGATTTCTGATGCGGCAAGTGTGGTGCGAAAAATGTGACGGACGCTCGTCGAAAACTTTAAAAAAAGAAAAAAACGCTGCTCGACACTGCAACACGCCCAGGATGCAACAACCTCAGCGTCCAATACAAAAATAGTTGATGTAGCAACGGCAGGCCTAACGACCGCATCGGCTGCTGCGGATACTGTGACAAGTCCGTCTGCCGCGGACCCTTTGACCAACGCTCGCATATGGCAAGATACAATCTACCGGCAATCCTCCGAGCTGGAGGAGGAAGAAGTGAGAGCCAAAGCAAAGCTATCGTAGTTGTCTTCCGCTCCAGAGATGGTGTTGAAACGTGAGTTCGTGGGTGACAGTACTGACGATGCACTTCGCCTGCCTGATGGGACTACATTTACGATTGTGGATTTGAGTGCCGTGAACACTTTATTAACGTTAGTGAACTGCAATATTTGCAATGGTGCCTTAGAAATAGTCCAAGGCGAGTGGGAATATGGACTCGCTGTGAAGCCGTGTTTTATGTGAGCAAACTGTGGAGAGATTACGTCAGTGTGGAGCTCGCTGCACATTCATTGTGCTGAACGAATGAAACCCTTTGCTGTGAACGTTTTTCCTAAGCGTGCATGCAGGCAACGGGGAACCGACAGACCACGTTCGATGATGTTTTCTCGTTGATGGGCTTCAGCCGTCGGGCTCTTCGCACGAAAACGTGGCAGAGCTACGTGAAGACGAAGTTGACGCCAGTGGTCGATCATGCGGCGCGTAATCTAACGAGTGACTGCGTGCAGTCGGTTTGCGAACTTTACGCGAAACTGAACGTGGGTCATATTGGGAACATTGTCGTGTCGTATGACGGGTCATGGATGACCCGTGGTCATACAGTGCAGTCCACTTAAAACGATATCGAGAAAGACGAAATATATGATCCTTATAACCGATGATCGCTATATCTGGACTGCAGTTATTAAAAAAAAAATTTAAAAAGAAATAAAAAACGCTGAACATACCTTTGCAGCTCCGAACTCGAATTCGCTACTTGCTCTAAAGAATAGATGATGTAGAAAGTAGGCCGTGAAACACAAACTTTATTTCTAGCGCCAATGACCGTGTCAAGGGTTAGGCGCGCCAAAATAGTCCGAAATCTGCACTTGCTATTGCGGCAGCTTCAGCTTCACAACCGCGGTGTACATAGATTCCAGCTGCTGCGCGAACACTGGCGGCAATCCTTTAGCATGTATAAAATCAATTAAGGAGTCGATCGACGACAGTGCACTTTGCGCGGACATCGAGGTCAGGGTCAAGGAGCCACTGTCAATCTCGTCACTGTCGCTGCTACTGTCGTCACTGTCGCACAACTTTGCCGTCTGTCGAGACATCACATCTTCGGCGATCGTCTCGTCGGTGACCTCATCGCAGAACGAGGCAGCACTGTCTGCAGTCAAAAACTCCTCCTTCGACGCACCACCTGTGTCACAGTAGGAACGAGCTCCCAGAGCTCGGTTATGTCAGCGGCTTCCACCGTGTTGGTCTCAGGGGGTTTGGGAAGTTCGTCTTTACGCACAAAGCCCGCCTTTTTGCAGCAATTGGTGATGAACCACTGGTAAAGCGCCTCTTCAACATCGGCGTACAAAGGGTCTCTAACCCTTTTCCGCTGATCGGCATGGCCACTGATAGCTCCTGACTTCACAATCGCGGTGCTCCCGGTTTTCAAGATGGTTGATATCGTCGATTGGGCGAGCTCATACTTCTTCACAAGGGCGCTCACCTTGAAGCCGCATCGAGAGTCCTGCAAAATATCCATCTTCGTGTCAAGTGACACAGCTTTGTGCTTTGTCGGCGCCATCTTCGTACTGGGTTGAACCGTTCGTTGCCCGCTGCTTCGGTGGCGTCAGCCTGCTATCGTGAGAGAGAGAGACGTGGGACGGGCGCCACCGCGCCGCTTTGCTTGTCGCTTTTTTTTTTTTTTCTTTCTCTCTCTTTCGGAGCAACTGTGGCCGACGCGCATGTGCGCGCTGCGCCTATTCAGCTATTCTCCGGTGCGCGGGTGGGACGCGCTGTGTGGTAATGGCGGCAGATACGAACTTACGGAGGTAAACATTGCCTCGTCTCGACATCATTTGTTTCAGGGAACTAAGCAACGCAAATTTTACGATTATTTGGCACGGAAAACGCCGTCGAGACAGCAAAATTTTGATCGTTATATCCGATATGCGGTGAATGACCTATTGTTATAAATGGTTTTTCCCCCATAGACCTAATGCATAAAATGACACTCTCATGTCGACCCATCCTTATAACCAATATATTGTTATATGTGGCATCGTTATAAGTGGACTGCACTGTACGTCCCATATCGATGTCGGCACCGTGGTCGAGTTGTTCAGCGGACTTGTGCTCGACTTTGTTGTATTGAGCGATTTCTGTGCTGGGTGTGAGTCGGGGCCTAAGGAGAGTGACCCTTCTTCCTATGGAGCCTGGAAGAATGGCCACAAGTGTCAGAAAAACACTAATAGAAAACTGGGGAGATGGAGGTTGAAGCTGCCCTTATCCTTTTCAGGCGATCACTGGAGCGGCACAATCTGCAGTATACAAATGTACTTTGTGACAGGGACAGCCGCAGTTATCTCACTTTAAAAAATGGTGAAGTGTTTGGGTATATCTCAATTGAAGAAGAGGACTGCGTGAATCACGTGCAAAAGTGCACGGGGACGGCTTTGCGCAACTTGGTGGCAAAACACAGACATGAGAGTCTTGATGGAAAGAGCCGTTTGACAGCAGACTTGATCTCCAAGTTAACCTCTTACTATGGATGGGCCCTGAAGACCCACAAAGGAGATAAAGATGCCACTCAAAATGCAGTGATGGCCACATATCATCACATTACATCAAATGATGATGTGGCTAATCACTCTCTTTGTCCATCAGGCCCAAATGCCTCATGCAAGCAAAATGCTGCCGTGGCCAAGGGTGAGCTGGTTCCAAAACATCCCATATATGAACATCTTTCAGACAAGAAGCTGCTGTAACGTTTCCAGCATGGTAAAACGCAAAATAACAATGAAAGCCTGCATTCAATGATCTGGGCACTGGCACCAAAAGACCGGCACACTTCTTTGTTCACGGTGGAGGCTGCTGTGGCAGAGGCAGTATTAAAGTTCAATGCAGGCAATGCAAGGGCCTCAAAGGACATAATGAAAGAACTATGTCTAAATCCGAGCCAGCAGTGTCGCAGCCGCATGGCTGAGAAAGATAGGGGTTGAATGGCAGCATCAGCCAAGAAGTGCAAAGCATCAGAAAACTTGTGCCAGTCCCTGAAAAAGCGGCACACAGGGGTTGGGAGTCAGCAGGAATACATGCCTGGTGCCTACTGAAATGTTCCAGCTGTAAATTTGTAAATAAAATAGGTTTTGCATGTTTTCTCACTTTTCTCAAAACATGTTTTGGGTCACTTCACCAGACTGTCGGAGTGATATCGCATGATCTAGAACAGCTAGAGCAATAATTCTTTCTTTCACAGAAAGCCTAATCTGCATATTACAAAGTGCTGAGAGCAGGATTTCAAATTTCTGCATATCTATATTTCCATTTTATTAATTTTCTTTTGGTATGGTAGCCTTAGGACAAGGAAAAAATTTCGATCACCTGCAGAATGGCTAATTATGATTTCATTTGAAAACATTTTGCAGCATTACAGTTATTGCACATTATAGTATCTAGCTATGCAATAATATTGACTTTCTGGTGAGCAGTCTTTTTTCCTGTTGTCTCTGGAAACAATAGAGTGGCAGCACTGTAAATCTCCTGAACTAATGCACCTACAAGAATAATTATTGCATATTTGAAATCAGCACGAAAAACTAATTAAGCTTGTTTATTTTCATCAGATTTGGCCATTGTATGCAGGAAATAATCTCCACAACCCATGTCTCTCCTTAAAATAAAATGATTTCAGAGGTGAATTCATTTCCTTCTTTGCAACTAAAGAACCAATTTTATTTTACAGTAAAACCTTGGTAATTCAGATTTCGAGGGACCAAAAAAAAAAAAGAAAATGGCCGGAATAACCGAATGTCGAATTATTGAAGGTATAGAGGAAACAATACACAAATTATTACATTCAAACCCACTTATAGCAATATTCAAGTGCCCGGAAAATTCCATTGTTATAACCGGTAATTGTTATAGCCGCGTTGCATGAAAAAAATCAAAATAGGAGGATGGCAGAGCTGTTGTCAGAAAACTAAAATGGCAGGGAGGCCAGTGCTCCTCAACACCACATCCCTTCATCTGGTTGCTGATCGTGTTCACTCGTTTAACTGCTTCCTAGGGGACGCTCCGATCCCGTGTAACAAGCCGCGGCTTTCGCTGGTAAAGAATGGCACAGCTATAACAACTGCAACGAAGAGTCACGAGTGGCAAGCGATATGCGAGCTCCGTCAAGACATCGCTTTAGTGGCCCCAAAAGGGGCCTTTTAAAATATGCGAGAAGGTTGCCGCAGCAGCCTGTTGTCTTGAGAAATCCAGAAGAAACGCTGAGGCGAGATCGCCGCAAGCATCTCGCCACATACCGTATTTACTCCATTGTAACGCGCCCTCGATTGTAACGCGCACCCGTTTGCTGTGACCTCAAAAAAGGAAAGCCCTTACAGAACTGCGCACCTCATTAATTCACACAGAAATACAACTGTCTCATTTGGAAAAATCAAAGGTTTACTCTCAATGCACTAAAGTTGCAATAAATAAACAAAGTGGCAGTTTCACCCGAAAGGCGAAGCATCGATTACGATAGCAAATTAGTAGACAGCTATACGAAAAGTAAGAATAATAGTTTTATCAGCTGCATAAACGTTTGAACATTCGCTTACTAGTTAAATTAAAATGCATGGTGTCATGCGTGCAAAAGCAAACATAAACACGTCTCACTCAATGACCGCGGAAAGTATCAAAACGCTGGAGCGAGGAAGTGCGGTAGTAGGAGCGAGGGAATTGACCTTCATGCGGCCTCTCGCTTCAGTGCAAACTAAGCGACGAGAACACAGCGCGGTG